>NW_026871205.1:300000-478836 GCF_028564815.1 Eubalaena glacialis
TCCATAGTGGCTGCATCAATTTACATTCCCACCAGTAGTGTAGGAGGGTTCCCTTTTCTCCACACCCCCTCCAGCATTTATTTCTAGACATTTTAATGATGGCCATTCTGACCACTATGAAGTGATAACTCACTGTAGTTTTGATTTGCGTTCTCTAATAATTAGTGATGTGGAGCATCTTTTCATGTGCCTATTGGCCATCTGTATGTCTTTGCAGAAATGTCTATTTAGACCTTCTGCCTATTTTTTGATTCTTTTTTCTTTTTTGAGTTGTATGAGCTGTTTGTATATTTTAGAATTAGGCCCTTGTTGGTCGCATCATTTGCACGTATTTTCTCCCAAACAGTTAGCACAGGTTCTGGAACGACTGGATACCCACATGCAGAAGAATAAACTTGGACCCTTACCTCCCCTCACGCCATATACAAAAATCAACGCAAAATGGACCAAAGGCCTAGATGCAAGAACCAAAATGATAAAACTCGTAGAAGAAAACATGAGAGTAAATCTTCATGACCTTGGATTTGGTCATGATTTCTTAGATCTGCTACCAAAAGCACAAGCAACAAAAGATAAGATAGATGAATTGGACTTCCTCAAAATGAAAAACAGTTGTGTATAAAAGGAGCAAGGAATAAGATAATCCACCATCCAAAATGGCACAAGATGTTTGCAAACCATGTATCTGATAAAGGACTGTAGCCCACCAGCCAAGCCCCTGGTGGTCCAGTGGAGTGTCTGTGCGGCCCCTCCCGTCCTCGGTGATCAGGGGATCTCAGGCCCCACAGCACCCGAGGGGTGGACACTGGTCATCCTCTGCACCCTCAAGGAGTGAGTGCTGGATGGTTTTGAGCCCAGATGCACTCCCATTACTGCCCTCAAAGGCTGAAGCCTTCAGCATGCCTCCAGAAGGACACAGTATTTGCAAGTCTTTGAGAACCAAGAGAACCGTCTTCACTTTTCTGAAAAGGGCATCTTATTATTTCACAGCATGACCATTTTCAACCTGGCTCCCAGGGGTGCCCTCCCACTTTCTTTATTTCTCTGAAAGTGGCCATGGTGGTTTGGCTGTCCCCAATCCCCATACCAGGTGACAAGGCCAGTGGGACCAGCTCCTGGTGGTCCTTAGGTTCGTTGGAGATTAACCCAGACTCTCAGCCTGAGATTGAACGTGGATGCCCCTGTTTCTCCCCATCACCAATTCTCATCTCCTCCTCTATCTCTTTTCCTCTTTCTTTTCAGTCTCAGATTTACCAGATGGTCACCACTCACAGTTCCCACAGAGCCCAGAGATTTCTCCTTGAAGGAAAGGTTCTGGAAAATCAGAGGGATAAATAAAGAATGCTGCTGATTCCCGCCTTGTGCTGACGTCCAAGAAGATGAGGAGAGTGAGTGTTTTCTCATTAGAATTTTAAATCCTCCCAGTAATAGATCATTGGGGGGGGCATCCTGTGTCTTCCTGCTCATTCTAATAATGTCATTCCTGAATTTTAATGTGGTAAATAATTTAAATCATAAATATGCTGATGGGAGATCCATTTAAAAAATGTTAGAGGTAACTCCAAGGGGTTTACAACAAACAAGGACACAGAACCCTGTGTCCAGACGCTGGCTGAGCGATTCCTACCCTGAGCCGCAGTCCCCTGGAGGGCGGAGTGGCCATGACTCTCCTCCCGCAGGTGAGCCTACACAGGCACATCCCACGTGGGACCACTGCATCGCAGAATCTTAGAGTGGCCAATGGCAGGCAGCTGGCTAGAGATGAGGACAAGAGAAAACTGCCCAGCAGCCTGGGACAACCCCGGGGTGAGGCCTTAGTAAGGGCCAGTGTCAGATCCTCAGAGATAACTTGAAGAGACGGTTCAGGCTGTTAGGGACATCATCAGAGATGTACTTAGGGACATATTCAGAACCTTAGTTATGGACAGGATCAGGGCATTATTTAATGACAGCTTAGACTATAAGGGACAGCGTCAGGGCCTAAGTTAGAGATAACGTGAGAGCCTTAGTTAGACACAATTCAGGCTGTTACTTAGGGATATCTTCAGGGCCTTAGAGCCAGCATCATGGCCATAATTAGAACCAGTGTCAGGGCTTTAGTTAGGGCCAAAACTAGGGTGTTAATTAGGGAAAGAGTCAGGTCATTAGTTACAGGCAGTGTCAGGGTTTTAGGTAGGGACAGCGGCAAGTCCTTAGTTAAGAAGAGTGTCAGGGCCTCACTTAGGGGCAGCGTCAGGATGTTAGTTAGGGAGAGTCAGGACATTAGAATGTCAGGTTCTGAGGTAGAGACAGCATCAGGGCCTTAGTTAGGGACAGCGTCAGAGATGTACCTAGGGACATATTCAGGGCCTTAGTTATGGACAGGATCAGGGTGATACTGAGGAACACCTAAAGGTATTAGGGACATCTTCAGGGCCTCAATTAGGGATAGCATCAGGGTGTTAGTTAGGGAAAGAGTCAGGCCATTATTATAGATAGTGTCAGTGCCTTAGGTATAGAGAGTATCAGGGCCTTAGTTAAGGACAGCATCAGAGACTTACTTAAGGACATATTCAGGGCCTTAGTTATGGACAGGATTAGGGCATTACTGAGAGATACACGAGGCTATTAGGGGCAGCATCAGGGTGTTAGGGAAAGAGTCGGCCATTGTTATAGACAGTGTCAGTGCCTCAGGTAGAGACATCATCACAGCTTTAGGAAGAGGGTCAGGGCCTTGGTTAGGGACAGGGTCAGGCCAACAGTGAGGGACATCTAAGGCTATTAGGGACATCGTCAAGGTCTTAGATTGGGCCAGCATCAGGGCTGTAGTGTCGACCATTGTCAGGGCATTAATGAGGGACAAAATTAGGGTGTTAGTTAGGGAAAGAGTCAGGCCATTAGTCACAGACAGTTTTAGGGCCTCAGGTAGAATCGGCATCAAGGCCTTAGTTAGGAAGAGCATCAGGGCCTCAGTAAGGTTCAGCATCAGGACGTTAGTTAGGGCCAGCAACAGGCCCTTTGTTAGGGACAGTGTTGTCAGGCCCTCAGAGATAACTTGAAGGCCTTAGTAAGAGACAGTTTAGGCCGTTAGTTAGGGACACTTCAGAGACTTTCTTAGGGATATATTCAGGGCCTTAGTAATAGAATCAGGGTGTTATTTTGTGACCACTTAAACACTAAGGGACAACATCAAAGCCTAAGTTAGGCAGGGTGTCAGCATCTTGGGGATAGTGTTAGGGACTTTGTAAGTTATAGCTTAGGCCATTAGCTAGGGACACGGTCAGGGGCTTATTAAGGGCAGTGTCAGAGACTTAATGAGGGACAACTTCAGGGCCTTAGTTATGGACAGGATCAGGTCCATACTTGGGACCAGTGTCAGGCCGTTATTTAGGGGCAGTGTCAGGGCATACTGTAGAGACAGTGTCAAGGCCCTTACTTAGGAACAGGGTCAGGGCCTTAGGACAGGGTCAGAGACTTACGTAGGCACATATTCAGGGCATTAGTAATGGACAGGATCAGGACAACAGTGAGGGACATCTAAGTCTATTACGGACATCGTCAGGGCCTTAGATAGGGTCAGCATCAGGGCCATAGTTAGGACCAGTTTCAGGGCGTTATTTAGGGACAAAATTAGGAGGTTAGTTAAGGAAAAAGTCAGGAAATTAGTTACAGACAGTGTCAGCTTTTCAGATAGAGACTTCAAGGTCTTAGTGAGAGCATCAGCATCTCAGGTAGGAACTGCATCAGGACATTATTTAAAGACAGTGTCAAGGATTTAAATAGGGAGAGTGTCAGGGTTAGGGTTAGGGTTAGGGTTGGGTTTAGGGTTCGGGTTAGGGATAGGGTACGGCTTATATTATGGGTTAGGGTACGGGTTAAGGTATCAGTTACGGTTAGGATTAGGGTTAGTTTTAGGGTTTGGGTTAGGTTTACGGTGCGGGTTAGGATTAGGGTATGGGTTAGGGTTAGGGTACGCGTTAGGGTTAGGGTATTTATTAAACCTATACCACTCTCTAGATACCACTTAGCACGTAAAGGAATATTATTTGGGGTCCAGCCATGGAGAAGATTTTAGACACTAGGATAAGATAAAGAACACACACATTACAAAGAAATCACATTAGGATTTTCTTTTTAACTTGTCCCGTAAAACACTAGTGCATAGAAAATTTATTGGAGGCAGAAGCAGTCAAGGGTAGTTGAGGGTAAGGGTTAGGGTTAGGGTTAGGGTTAGGGTACGGCTTAGGGTACGGGTTAGGGTACGGCGTAGGGTATGAGTTAGGGTTAGGGTTAGTTTTAGACTTAGGGCTAGGTTTAGGGAACGGGTTAGGATTAGGGTACGTGTGAAGGTTAGGGTATGTGTTAGGTTAGGGTACGCGTTAGTGTTAGGGTATTTATTAAACCTATCCCACTCTCTAGATACCACTTAGCACGTAAAGGAATATTATTTGGGGTGCAGCCATGGAGAAGATTTTAGACACTAGGATAAGATAAAGAACACACACATTATAAAGAAATCACATTAGGATTCTCTTTTTAACCTGTTCCTTAAAACACTAGTGCTGAGGAAATCTATTGGAGGCAGAAGCAGTCAAGGGTACTTTAGGGTTATGGTTATGGGTAGGGTTAGGGTTAGGGTTAGGGTACGGCTTAGGGTACGTGTTAGGGTATGAATGAGGGTACGGCGTAGGGTATGGGTTAGGGTTAGGTTTAGGGTTAGGGTTAGGGTACAGGTGAGGGTACGGTGTAGGGTATGGGTTAGGATTAGGGTTACTTTTAGTGTTAGGGTAGGTTTATGGTACGGGTTCGGATTACGGTACGTTTTAGGGTTAGGGTATGGGTTAGGGTTAGGATACGCATTAGGGTTGGGTTATTTATTAAACCGATTCCACTCTCTACATACCACTGAGCACGTAAAGGAATATTATTTGGGGTCCAGCCATGGAGAACATTTTAGACACTAAGATAAGATAAAGAACACGCACATTATAAAGAAATCACATTAGGATTTTCTTTTTAACCTGTTCCTTAAAACAATAGTGCTTAGGAAATCTATTGGAGGCAGAAGCAGTCAAGGGTAGTTTAGGGTTATGGTTAGGGTTAGGGTTAGGGTTAGGGTACGTGTTAAGGTACAGGAGAGGGTACGGTGTAGGGTACGGGTTAGGGTACGGGTGAGGATACGGCGTAATGTATAGGTTAGGGTTAGGGTTAGGGTACGGCTTAGGGTACGGGTTAGGTTACGGGTGAGGGTACGGCGTAGGGTATGGGTTAGGGTTAGGTTTAGGGTTAGTGTTAGTGTTAGGGTTAGGGTACGGCTTAGCGTATGGGATAGGGTACGGGTGAGGGTACGGCATACGGTAGGGGTTAGGGTTAGAAGTAGGGTTAGGGTTGGGGTTAGGGTACGGCTTAGGGTACGGGTGAGGGTACGGGTGAGGGTACTGCGTAGGGTATTGGTTAGGGTTAGGATACGGCTTAGGATACGGGTTAGGGTACGGGTTAGGGTATGGCGTAGGGTATGGGTTAGGGTTAGGGTTAGGGTTAGGGTTAGGGTTAGGGTTAGGGTTAGGGTACGGCTTAGGATACGGGTTAGGGTACGTGTGAGGGTACGGCGTAGCGTATGGGTTAGGGTTAGGGTTAGGGTACGGCTTAGGGTACGGGTGAGGGTACGGGTGAGGGTACTGCGTAGGGTATTGGTTAGGGTTAAGGTACGGCTTAGGATACGTGTTAGGGTACGGGTTAGGGTACAGCGTAGAGTGTGGGTTAGGGTTAGGGTTAGTGTTAGGGTTAGGGTTACGGTACATCTTAGGGTACGTGTTAGGGTACGGGTGAGGGTACGGCGTAGGTTATGGGTTAGGGTTAGGGTTAGGGTTAGGGTTAGGGTACGGCTTAGGATACGGGTTAGGGTACGGGTGAGGGTACGGCGTAGGTTATGGGTTAGGGTTAGGGTTAGTGTTAGGGTTATGGTACGGCTTAGGTTATGGGATAGGGTACAGGTGAGGGTATGGCATAGGGTAGGGGTTAGGGTTAGGGTTAGGGTTAGGGTTAGGGTTAGGGTACGGCTTAGGGTACGGGTGAGGGTATGGGTGAGGATACTGCGTAGGGTATTGGTTAGGGTTACGGTACGTCTTAGGATACGGGTTAGGGTACGGGTGAGGGCACGGCGTAGGTTATGGGTTAGGGTTAGGGTTAGTGTTAGGGATATGGTTAGGGTTAGGTTATGGGATAGGGTACAGGTGAGGGTATGGCATAGGGTAGGGGTTACGGTTAGGGTTAGGGTTAGGGTACGGCTTAGGGTACGGGTGAGGGTATGGGTGAGGATACTGCATAGGGTATTGGTTAGGTTTAGAGTACGGCTTAGGATACGGGTTAGGGTACATGTTAGGGTATGGCGTACGGTATGGGATAGGGTTAGGGTTAGGGTTAGGGTTAGGGTACGGCTTAGGGTACGGGTTAGGGTACGGGTGAGGGTACGGCGTAGCGTATGGGTTAGGGTTAGGGTTAGGGTTAGGGTACGGCTTAGGGTACGGGTTAGGGTACGGGTGAGGGTACGGCGTAGGTTATGGGTTAGGGTTAGGGTTAGGGTTAGGGTTAGTTTTAGGGTTAGGGATTGGTTTAGGGTACGGGTTAGGATTAGCATACTTGTTCGGGTTAGGGTTTTGGTTAGGGTTAGGGTACGCGTTAGGGTTAGGGTGTGGGTTAGGTTTAGGGTACACTTTAGGATTAGGGTATTTATTAAACCTATCCCACTCTCTAGATACCACTTAGCACGTAAAGGAATATTATTTGGGGTTCAGCCATGGAGAAGATTTTAGTCACTAGGATAAGATAAAGAATAAACACATTATAAAAAAATCACATAAGGTTTTCTTTTTAACCTGTTCCTTAAAACACTAGTGTTTAGGAAATCTAATGGAGGCAAAAGCAGTAAAGGGTAGTTTAGGGTTAGGGTTAGGGTTAGGGTTAGGGTAGGGCTTAGGATACGGGTGAGGGTACTGGTGAGGGTACTGCGTAGGTTATTGGTTAGGGTTAGGATACGGCTTAGGATACGGGTTAGGATATGGGTTAGGTTACGGCATTGGGTATGGGTGAGGGTTAGGGTTAGGGTTAGGGTAAGGCTTTGGGTACGGGTTAGGGTACGGGTGAGGGTACGGCGTAGGGTAGAGGTTAGGGTTAGGTTTAGGGTTAGGGTACGGCTTAGGATACGGGTTAGGGTATGGGTGAGGGTACGGCGTAGCGTATGGGTTAGGGTTAGGGTTAGGATTAGGGTTAGTTTTAGGGTTAGGGATTGGTTTAGGGTACGGGTTAGGATTAGCGTACGTGTTAGGGTTAGGGTTTGGGTTAGGGTTAGGGTACGCATTAGGGTTAGGGTGTGGGTTAGGGTTAGGGTACACGTTAGGATTAGGGTATTTATTAAACCTATCCCACTCTCTAGATACCACTTAGCACGTAAAGGAATATTATTTAGGGTCCAGCCATGGAGAAGATTTTCGTCACTAGGATAAGATAAAGAATAAACACATTATAAAAAAATCACATTAGGATTTTCTTTTTAACCTGTTCCTTAAAACACTAGTGCTTAGGAAATCTAATGGAGGCAAAAGCCATCAAGGGTAGTTTAGGGTTAGGGATAGGGTTAGGGTTAGTGTTAGGGTTAGGGTTAGGGTATGGCTTAGGGTACGGGTGAGGGTACTGTGTAGGTCATTGGTTAGGGTTAGGTTAAGGCTTAGGATACAGGTTATTGTATGGGTTAGGGTACGGCGCAGGGTATGGGTAAGGGTTAGGGTTAGGGTTAGGGTTAGAGTTAGGGTACGGCTTAGGGTACGGGTTAGGGTACGGGTGAGGGTACGGCGTAGTGTATAGGTTAGGGTTAGGGTTAGGGTACGGCTTAGGGTACGGGTTAGGTTACGGGTGAGGGTACGGCGTAGGGTATGGGTTAGGGTTAGGGTTAGGGTTAGTGTTAGTGTTAGGGTTAGGGTACGGATTAGCGTATGGGAAAGGGTACGGGTGAGGGTACGGCGTAGGGTAGGGGTAAGGGTTAGAGTTAGGGTTAGGGTTGGGGTTAGGGTACGGCTTACGGTACGGGTGAGGGTACGGGTGAGGGTACTGCGTAGGGTATTGGTTAGGGTTAGGATACGGCTTAGGATACGGGTTAGTGTACGGGTTAGGGTATGGCGTAGGGTATGGGTTAGGATTAGGGTTAGGGTTAGGGTTAGGGTTAGGGTTAGGGTACGGCTTAGGATACGGGTTAGGGTACGGGTGAGGGTACGGCGTAGCGTATGGGTTAGGGTTAGGGTTAGGGTACGTCTTAGGGTACGGGTTAGGGTACGGGTGCGGGTACGGCGTAGGGTAAGGGTTAGGGTTAGTTTTAGGGTTAGGGATTGGTTTAGGGTACAGGTTAGGATTAGCGTACGTGTTAGGGTTAGGTTTTGGGTTAGGGTTAGGGTACGCGTTAGGGTTAGGGTATGGGTTAGGGTTAGGGTACACGTTAGGATTAGGGTATTTATTAAACCTATCCCACTCTCTAGATACCACTTAGCACGTAAAGGAATATTATTAGGGATCCAGCCATGGAGAAGATTTTAGTCACTAGGATAAGATAAAGAATAAACACATTATAAAAAAATCACATTAGGATTTTCTTTTTAACCTGTTCCTTAAAACACTAGTGCTTAGGAAATTTAATAGAGGCAAAAGCAATCAAGGGTAGTTTAGGGTTAGGGTTAGGGTTAGGGTTAGTGATAGGGTTAGGGTACGGCTTAGGGTATGGGATAGGGTATGGGTGAGGGTACGGTGTAGGTTATGGGTTAGGGTTAGGGTTAGGGTTAGTTTTATGGTTAGGGATTGGTTTAGGGTACGGGTTAGGATTAGCATACGTGTTCGGGTTAGGGTTTTGGTTAGGGTTAGGGTACGCGTTAGGGTTAGGGTATGGGTTAGGTTTAGGGTACACTTTAGGATTAGGGTATTTATTAAACCTATCCCACTCTCTAGATACCACTTAGCACGTAAAGGAATATTATTTGGGGTTCAGCCATGGAGAAGATTTTAGTCACTAGGATAAGATAAAGAATAAACACATTATAAAAAAATCACATAAGGTTTTCTTTTTAACCTGTTCCTTAAAACACTAGTGTTTAGGAAATCTAATGGAGGCAAAAGCAGTAAAGGGTAGTTTAGGGTTAGGGTTAGGGTTAGGGTTAGAGTAGGGCTTAGGATACCGGTGAGGGTACTGGTGAGGGTACTGCGTAGGTTATTGGTTAGGGTTAGGGTACGGCTTAGGATACGGGTTAGGATATGGGTTAGGTTACGGCGTTGGGTATGGGTGAGGGTTAGGGTTAGGGTTAGGGTAAGGCTTTGGGTACGGGTTAGGGTACGGGTGAGGGTACGGCGTAGGGTAGAGGTTAGGGTTAGGTTTAGGGTTAGGGTACGGCTTATGATACGGGTTAGGGTATGGGTGAGGGTACGGCGTAGCGTATGGGTTAGGGATAGGGTAAGGGTTAGGGTTAGTTTTAGGGTTAGGGATTGGTTTAGGGTACGGGTTAGGATTAGCGTACGTGTTAGGGTTAGGGTTTGGGTTAGGGTTAGAGTACGCATTAGGGTTAAGGTGTGGGTTAGGGTTAGGGTACACGTTAGGATTAGGGTATTTATTAAACCTATCCCACTCTCTAGATACCACTTAGCACGTAAAGGAATATTATTTAGGATCCAGCCATGGAGAAGATTTTCGTCACTAGGATAAGATAAAGAATAAACACATTATAAAAAAATCACATTAGGATTTTCTTTTTAACCTGTTCCTTAAAACACTCGTGCTTAGGAATTCTAATGGAGGCAAAAGCAGTCAAGGGAAGTTTAGGGTTAAGGTTAGGGTTAGGGTTAGTGTTAGGGTTAGGGTACGGCTTAGGGTATGGGATAGGGTACGGGTGAGGGTACGGCGTAGGGTAGGGGTTAGGGTTAGGGTTAGGGTTAGGGTACGGCTTAGGGTACGGGTGAGGGTACGGGTGAGGGTACTGCGTAGGGTATTGGTTAGGGTTAGGTTACGGCTTAGGATACGGGTTAGGGTACGTGTTAGGGTATGGCGTACGATGTGGGTTAGGGTTAGGGTTAGGGTTAGGTTTAGGGTTAGGGTTAGGGTACGGCTTAGGGTACGGGTTAGGGTACGGGTGAGGTTACGGCGTAGGGTATAGTTTAGGGTTAGGGTTAGGGTTAGGGTTAGGGTTAGGGTATGGCTTAGGGTACGGGTGAGGGTACTGTGTAGGTCATTGGTTAGGGTTAGGTTAAGGCTTAGGATACAGGTTATTGTATGGGTTAGGGTACGGCGCAGGGTATGGGTAAGGGTTAGGGTTAGGGTTAGGGTTAGAGTTAGGGTACGGCTTAGGGTATGGGATAGGGTATGGGTGAGGGTACGGTGTAGGTTATGGGTTAGGGTTAGGGTTAGGGTTAGTTTTATGGTTAGGGATTGGTTTAGGGTACGGGTTAGGATTAGCATACGTGTTCGGGTTAGGGTTTTGGTTAGGGTTAGGGTACGCGTTAGGGTTAGGGTATGGGTTAGGTTTAGGGTACACTTTAGGATTTGGGTATTTATTAAACCTATCCCACTCTCTAGATACCACTTAGCACGTAAAGGAATATTATTTGGGGTTCAGCCATGGAGAAGATTTTAGTCATTGGATAAGATAAAGAATAAACACATTATAAAAAAATCACATAAGGTTTTCTTTTTAACCTGTTCCTTAAAACACTAGTGTTTAGGAAATCTAATGGAGGCAAAAGCAGTAAAGGGTAGTTTAGGGTTAGGGTTAGGGTTAGGGTTAGGGTAGGGCTTAGGATATGGGTGAGTGTACTGGTGAGGGTACTGCGTAGGTTATTGGTTAGGGTTAGGGTACGGCTTAGGATACGGGTTAGGATATGGGTTAGGTTACGGCGTTGGGTATGGGTGAGGGTTAGGGTTAGGGTTAGGGTAAGGCTTTGGGTACGGGTTAGGGTACGGGTGAGGGTACGGCGTAGGGTAGAGGTTAGGGTTAGGTTTAGGGTTAGGGTACGGCTTAGGATACGGGTTAGGGTATGGGTGAGGGTACGGCGTAGCGTATGGGTTAGGGTTAGGGTTAGGGTTAGGGTTAGTTTTAGGGTTAGGGATTGGTTTAGGGTACGGGTTAGTATTAGCGTACGTGTTAGGGTTAGGGTTTGGGTTAGGGTTAGGGTACGCATTAGGGTTAGGGTATGGGTTAGGGTTAGGGTACACGTTAGGATTAGGGTATTTATTAAACCTATCCCACTCTCTAGATACCACTTAGCACGTAATGGAATATTATTTAGGGTCCAGCCATGGAGAAGATTTTCGTCACTAGGATAAGATAAAGAATAAACACATTATAAAAAAATCATATTAGGATTTTCTTTTTAACCTGTTCCTTAAAACACTAGTGCTTAGGAAATCTAATGGAGGCAAAAGCAGTCAAGGGTAGTTTAGGGTTAGGGTTAGTGTTAGGGTTAGGGTACGGCTTAGGGTATGGGATAGGGTATGGGTGAGGGTACGGCATAGGGTAGGGTTTAGGGTTAGGGTTAGTGTTAGGGTTAGGGTTAGGGTATGGCTTAGGGTACGGGTGAGGGTACTGTGTAGGTCATTGGTTAGGGTTAGGTTAAGGCTTAGGATACGGGTTATTGTATGGGTTAGGGTACGGCGCAGGGTATGGGTAAGGGTTAGGGTTAGGGTTAGAGTTAGGGTACGGCTTAGGGTACGGGTGAGGGTACGGCGTAGTGTATAGGTTAGTGTTAGGGTTAGGGTACGGCTTAGGGTACGGGTTAGGGTAAGGGTGAGGGTACGGCGTAGCGTATAGGTTAGGGTTAGGGTTAGGGTACGGCTTAGGGTACGGGTTAGGTTACGGGTGAGGGTACGGCGTAGGGTAAGGGTTAGGGTTAGGGTTAGGGTTAGTGTTAGTGTTAGGGTTAGGGTACGGCTTAGTGTATGGGATAGGGTACGGGTGAGGGTACGGCATAGGGTAGGGGTTAGGGTTAGGGTTAGAGTTAGGGTATGCCTTAAGGTACGGGTGAGGGTACGGGTGAGGGTACTGCGTAGGGTATTGGTTAGGGTTAGGGTATGGCTTAGGATACGTGTTAGGGTACGGGTTAGGGTACGGCGTAGAGTGTGGGTTAGGGTTAGGGTTAGTGTTAGGGTGAGGGTTATGGTACGTCTTAGGGTACGTGTTAGAGTACGGGTGAGGGTACGGCGTAGGTTATGGTTTAGGGTTAGGGTTAGTGTTAGGGTTAGGTTTAGGGTACGGCTTAGGATACGGGTTAGGGTACGGGTGAGGTTACGGCGTAGGTTATGGGTTAGGGTTAGGGTTAGTGTTAGGGTTATGGTACGGCTTAGGTTATGGGATAGGGTACAGGTGAGGGTATGGCATAGGGTAGGGGTTAAGGTTAGGGTTAGGGTTAGGGTTAGGGTACGGCTTAGGGTACGGGTTAGGGTACGGGTGAGGGTACGGCGTAGCGTATGGTTTAGGGTTAGGGTTAGGGTTAGGGTACGGCTTAGGGTAAGGGTTAGGGTACGGGTGAGGTTATGGCGTAGTGTATAGGTTAGGGTTAGGGTTAGGGTTAGGGTATGGCTTAGGGTACGGGTGAGGGTACGGGTGAGGGTACTCTGTAGGCTATTGGTTATGGTTAGGGTACGGCTTAGAATACGGGTTAGGGTACGGGTTAGGTTACGGCGTAGGGTATGGGTTAGGGTTAAGGTTAGGGTTAGGGTTAGGGTACGGCTTAGGGTACGGCTTAGGGTACGGGTGAGGGTACGGAGTAGTGTATAGGTTAGGGTTAGGGTTAGGGTTAGGGTACGGCTTAGGGTACGGGTTAGGGTACGGGTGAGGGTATGGCGTAGTGTATATGTTAGGGTTAGGGTTAGGGTTAGGGTACGGCTTAGGGTATGGGATAGGGTACGGGTGAGGGTACGGCATAGGGTAGGGGTTACGTTTAGGGTTAGGGTTAGTGTTAGGGTTAGGGTATGGCTTAGGGTATGGGATAGGTTACGGGTGAGGGTACGGCGTAGGGTAGGGGTTAGGGTTAGGTTTAGGGTTAGTGTTAGGTTTAGGGTACCGCTTAGGGTATGGGATAGGGTACAGCGTAGGGTAGCGGTTAGGGTTAGGGTTAGGGTTAGGGTTAGGGTACGGCTTAGGATACGGTTTAGGGTACGGGTGAGGGTACGGCGTAGCGTATGGGTTAGGGTTAGGGTTAGGGTTAGGGTACGGCTTAGGGTACGGGTTAGGGTATGGGTGAGGGTACGGCGTAGGTTATGGGTTAGGGTTAGGGTTAGGGTTAGCGTTAGTTTTAGGGTTAGGGATTGGTTTAGGGTACGGGTTAGGATTAGCATACTTGTTCGGGTTAGGGTTTTGGTTAGGGTTAGGGTACACGTTAGGGTTAGGGTATGGGTTAGGTTTAGGGTACACTTTAGGATTATGGTATTTATTAAACCTATCCCACTCTCTAGATACCACTTAGCACGTAAAGGATTATTATTTGGGGTTCAGCCATGGAGAAGATTTTAGTCACTAGGATAAGATAAAGAATAAACACATTATAAAAAAATCACATAAGGTTTTCTTTTTAACCTGTTCCTTAAAACACTAGTGTTTAGGAAATCTAATGGAGGCAAAAGCAGTAAAGGGTAGTTTAGAGTTAGGGTTAGGGTTAGGGTTAGAGTAGGGCTTAGGATACCGGTGAGGGTACTGGTGAGGGTACTGCGTAGGTTATTGGTTAGGGTTAGGGTACGGCTTAGGATACGGGTTAGGATATGGGTTAGGTTACGGCGTTGGGTATGGGTGAGGGTTAGGGTTAGGGTTAGGGTAAGGCTTTGGGTACGGGTTAGGGTACGGGTGAGGGTACGGCGTAGGGTAGAGGTTAGGGTTAGGTTTAGGGTTAGGGTACGGCTTATGATACGGGTTAGGGTATGGGTGAGGGTACGGCGTAGCGTATGGGTTAGGGATAGGGTAAGGGTTAGGGTTAGTTTTAGGGTTAGGGATTGGTTTAGGGTACGGGTTAGGATTAGCGTACGTGTTAGGGTTAGGGTTTGGGTTAGGGTTAGAGTACGCATTAGGGTTAAGGTGTGGGTTAGGGTTAGGGTACACGTTAGGATTAGGGTATTTATTAAACCTATCCCACTCTCTAGATACCACTTAGCACGTAAAGGAATATTATTTAGGATCCAGCCATGGAGAAGATTTTCGTCACTAGGATAAGATAAAGAATAAACACATTATAAAAAAATCACATTAGGATTTTCTTTTTAACCTGTTCCTTAAAACACTCGTGCTTAGGAATTCTAATGGAGGCAAAAGCAGTCAAGGGAAGTTTAGGGTTAAGGTTAGGGTTAGGGTTAGTGTTAGGGTTAGGGTACGGCTTAGGGTATGGGATAGGGTACGGGTGAGGGTACGGCGTAGGGTAGGGGTTAGGGTTAGGGTTAGGGTTAGGGTACGGCTTAGGGTACGGGTGAGGGTACGGGTGAGGGTACTGCGTAGGGTATTGGTTAGGGTTAGGGTACGGCTTAGGATACGGGTTAGGGTACGTGTTAGGGTATGGCGTACGATGTGGGTTAGGGTTAGGGTTAGGGTTAGGTTTAGGGTTAGGGTTAGGGTACGGCTTAGGGTACGGGTTAGGGTACGGGTGAGGTTACGGCGTAGGGTATAGTTTAGGGTTAGGGTTAGGGTTAGGGTTAGGGTTAGGGTATGGCTTAGGGTACGGGTGAGGGTACTGTGTAGGTCATTGGTTAGGGTTAGGTTAAGGCTTAGGATACAGGTTATTGTATGGGTTAGGGTACGGCGCAGGGTATGGGTAAGGGTTAGGGTTAGGGTTAGGGTTAGAGTTAGGGTACGGCTTAGGGTATGGGATAGGGTATGGGTGAGGGTACGGTGTAGGTTATGGGTTAGGGTTAGGGTTAGGGTTAGTTTTATGGTTAGGGATTGGTTTAGGGTACGGGTTAGGATTAGCATACGTGTTCGGGTTAGGGTTTTGGTTAGGGTTAGGGTACGCGTTAGGGTTAGGGTATGGGTTAGGTTTAGGGTACACTTTAGGATTTGGGTATTTATTAAACCTATCCCACTCTCTAGATACCACTTAGCACGTAAAGGAATATTATTTGGGGTTCAGCCATGGAGAAGATTTTAGTCATTGGATAAGATAAAGAATAAACACATTATAAAAAAATCACATAAGGTTTTCTTTTTAACCTGTTCCTTAAAACACTAGTGTTTAGGAAATCTAATGGAGGCAAAAGCAGTAAATGGTAGTTTAGGGTTAGGGTTAGGGTTAGGGTTAGGGTAGGGCTTAGGATATGGGTGAGTGTACTGGTGAGGGTACTGCGTAGGTTATTGGTTAGGGTTAGGGTACGGCTTAGGATACGGGTTAGGATATGGGTTAGGTTACGGCGTTGGGTATGGGTGAGGGTTAGGGTTAGGGTTAGGGTAAGGCTTTGGGTACGGGTTAGGGTACGGGTGAGGGTACGGCGTAGGGTAGAGGTTAGGGTTAGGTTTAGGGTTAGGGTACGGCTTAGGATACGGGTTAGGGTATGGGTGAGGGTACGGCGTAGCGTATGGGTTAGGGTTAGGGTTAGGGTTAGGGTTAGTTTTAGGGTTAGGGATTGGTTTAGGGTACGGGTTAGTATTAGCGTACGTGTTAGGGTTAGGGTTTGGGTTAGGGTTAGGGTACGCATTAGGGTTAGGGTATGGGTTAGGGTTAGGGTACACGTTAGGATTAGGGTATTTATTAAACCTATCCCACTCTCTAGATACCACTTAGCACGTAATGGAATATTATTTAGGGTCCAGCCATGGAGAAGATTTTCGTCACTAGGATAAGATAAAGAATAAACACATTATAAAAAAATCATATTAGGATTTTCTTTTTAACCTGTTCCTTAAAACACTAGTGCTTAGGAAATCTAATGGAGGCAAAAGCAGTCAAGGGTAGTTTAGGGTTAGGGTTAGTGTTAGGGTTAGGGTACGGCTTAGGGTATGGGATAGGGTATGGGTGAGGGTACGGCATAGGGTAGGGTTTAGGGTTAGGGTTAGTGTTAGGGTTAGGGTTAGGGTATGGCTTAGGGTACGGGTGAGGGTACTGTGTAGGTCATTGGTTAGGGTTAGGTTAAGGCTTAGGATACGGGTTATTGTATGGGTTAGGGTACGGCGCAGGGTATGGGTAAGGGTTAGGGTTAGGGTTAGAGTTAGGGTACGGCTTAGGGTACGGGTGAGGGTACGGCGTAGTGTATAGGTTAGTGTTAGGGTTAGGGTACGGCTTAGGGTACGGGTTAGGGTAAGGGTGAGGGTACGGCGTAGCGTATAGGTTAGGGTTAGGGTTAGGGTACGGCTTAGGGTACGGGTTAGGTTACGGGTGAGGGTACGGCGTAGGGTAAGGGTTAGGGTTAGGGTTAGGGTTAGTGTTAGTGTTAGGGTTAGGGTACGGCTTAGTGTATGGGATAGGGTACGGGTGAGGGTACGGCATAGGGTAGGGGTTAGGGTTAGGGTTAGAGTTAGGGTATGCCTTAAGGTACGGGTGAGGGTACGGGTGAGGGTACTGCGTAGGGTATTGGTTAGGGTTAGGGTATGGCTTAGGATACGTGTTAGGGTACGGGTTAGGGTACGGCGTAGAGTGTGGGTTAGGGTTAGGGTTAGTGTTAGGGTGAGGGTTATGGTACGTCTTAGGGTACGTGTTAGAGTACGGGTGAGGGTACGGCGTAGGTTATGGTTTAGGGTTAGGGTTAGTGTTAGGGTTAGGTTTAGGGTACGGCTTAGGATACGGGTTAGGGTACGGGTGAGGTTACGGCGTAGGTTATGGGTTAGGGTTAGGGTTAGTGTTAGGGTTATGGTACGGCTTAGGTTATGGGATAGGGTACAGGTGAGGGTATGGCATAGGGTAGGGGTTAAGGTTAGGGTTAGGGTTAGGGTTAGGGTACGGCTTAGGGTACGGGTTAGGGTACGGGTGAGGGTACGGCGTAGCGTATGGTTTAGGGTTAGGGTTAGGGTTAGGGTACGGCTTAGGGTAAGGGTTAGGGTACGGGTGAGGTTATGGCGTAGTGTATAGGTTAGGGTTAGGGTTAGGGTTAGGGTATGGCTTAGGGTACGGGTGAGGGTACGGGTGAGGGTACTCTGTAGGCTATTGGTTATGGTTAGGGTACGGCTTAGAATACGGGTTAGGGTACGGGTTAGGTTACGGCGTAGGGTATGGGTTAGGGTTAAGGTTAGGGTTAGGGTTAGGGTACGGCTTAGGGTACGGCTTAGGGTACGGGTGAGGGTACGGAGTAGTGTATAGGTTAGGGTTAGGGTTAGGGTTAGGGTACGGCTTAGGGTACGGGTTAGGGTACGGGTGAGGGTATGGCGTAGTGTATATGTTAGGGTTAGGGTTAGGGTTAGGGTACGGCTTAGGGTATGGGATAGGGTACGGGTGAGGGTACGGCATAGGGTAGGGGTTACGTTTAGGGTTAGGGTTAGTGTTAGGGTTAGGGTATGGCTTAGGGTATGGGATAGGTTACGGGTGAGGGTACGGCGTAGGGTAGGGGTTAGGGTTAGGTTTAGGGTTAGTGTTAGGTTTAGGGTACCGCTTAGGGTATGGGATAGGGTACAGCGTAGGGTAGCGGTTAGGGTTAGGGTTAGGGTTAGGGTTAGGGTACGGCTTAGGATACGGTTTAGGGTACGGGTGAGGGTACGGCGTAGCGTATGGGTTAGGGTTAGGGTTAGGGTTAGGGTACGGCTTAGGGTACGGGTTAGGGTATGGGTGAGGGTACGGCGTAGGTTATGGGTTAGGGTTAGGGTTAGGGTTAGCGTTAGTTTTAGGGTTAGGGATTGGTTTAGGGTACGGGTTAGGATTAGCATACTTGTTCGGGTTAGGGTTTTGGTTAGGGTTAGGGTACACGTTAGGGTTAGGGTATGGGTTAGGTTTAGGGTACACTTTAGGATTAGGGTATTTATTAAACCTATCCCACTCTCTAGATACCACTTAGCACGTAAAGGATTATTATTTGGGGTTCAGCCATGGAGAAGATTTTAGTCACTAGGATAAGATAAAGAATAAACACATTATAAAAAAATTACATAAGGTTTTCTTTTTAACCTGTTCCTTAAAACACTAGTGTTTAGGAAATCTAATGGAGGCAAAAGCAGTAAAGGGTAGTTTAGGGTTAGGGTTAGGGTTAGGGTTAGGGTAGGGCTTAGGATACGGGTGAGGGTACTGGTGAGGGTATTGCGTAGGTTATTGGTTAGGGTTAGGGTACGGCTTAGGATACGGGTTAGGATATGGGTTAGGTTACGGCGTTGGGTATGGGTGAGGGTTAGGGTGAGGGTTAGGGTTAGGGTTAGGGTACGGGTTAGGGTACGGGTGAGGGTACGGCGTAGGGTAGAGGTTAGGGTTAGGTTTAGGGTTAGGGTACGGCTTAGGATACGGGTTAGGGTACGGGTGAGGGTACGGCGTAGCGTATGGGTTAGGGTTAGGGTTAGGGTACGTCTTAGTGTACGGGTTAGGGTACGGGTGAGTGTACGGCATAGGGTAAGGTTTAGGGTTAGGGTTAGGGTTAGGGTTAGTTTTAGGGTTAGGGATTGGTTTAGGGTACGGGTTAGGATTAGCGTACGTGTTAGGGTTAGATTTTGGGTTAGGGTTAGGGTATGCGTTAGGGTTAGGGTATGGGTTAGGGTTAGGGTACACGTTAGGACTAGGGTATTTATTAAACCTATCCCACTCTCTAGATACCACTTAGCACGTAAAGGAATATTATTAGGGATCCAGCCATGGAGAAGATTTTAGTCACTAGGATAAGATAAAGAATAAACACATTATAAAAAAATCACATTAGGATTTTCTTTTTAACCTGTTCCTTAAAACACTAGTGCTTAGGAAATCTAATAAAGGCAAAAGCAATCAAGGGTAGTTTAGGGTTAGGGTTAGGGTTAGTGTTAGGGTTAGGGTACGGCTTAGGGTATGGGATAGGATACGGGTGAGGGTACGGCGTAGGTTAGGGGTTAGGGTTAGGGTTAGGGTTAGGGTTAGGGTATGGCTTAGGGTACGGGTGAGGGTACGGGTGAGGGTACTGCGTAGGGTTTTGCTTAGGGTTAGGGTACGGCTTAGGATACGTGTTAGGGTACGGGTTAGGGTACGGCGTAGAGTGTGGGTTAGGGTTAGGGTTAGTGTTAGGGTTAGGGTTACAGTACGTCTTAGGGTACGTGTTAGGGTACGGGTGAGGGTACGGCGTAGGTTATGGGTTAGGGTTAGGGTTAGGGTTAGGGTTAGGGTACGGCTTAGGATACGGGTTAGGGTACGGGTGAGGGTACGGCATAGGTTATGGTTTAGGGTTAGGTTTAGTGTTAGGGTTATGGTACGGCTTAGGTTATGGGATAGGGTACAGGTGAGGGTATGGCATATGGTAGGGGTTAGGGTTAGGGTTAGGGTTAGGTTTAGGGTTAGGGTACGGCTTAGGCTACGGGTGAGGGTATGGGTGAGGATACTGCGTAGGGTATTGGTTAGGGTTAGGGTACGGCTAAGGATACGGGTTAGGGTACGTGTTAGCGTATGGCGTACGGTATGGGTTAGGGTTAGGGTTAGGGTTAGGGTTAGGGTTAGGGTTAGGGTACGGCTTAGGGTACGGGTTAGGGTACGGGTGAGGGTACGGTGTAGGTTATGGGTTAGGGTTAGGGTTAGGGTTAGGGTACGGCTTAGGGTACGGGTTAGGGTACGGGTGAGGGTACGGTGTAGGTTATGGGTTAGGGTTAGGGTTAGGGTTAGGGTACGGCTTAGGGTACGGGTTAGGGTACGGGTGAGGGTACGGCGTAGCGTATGGTTTAGGGTTAGGGTTAGGGTTAGGGTTAGTTTTAGGGTTAGGGATTGGTTTAGGGTACGGGTTAGGATTAGCATACGTGTTCGGGTTCGGGTTTTGGTTAGGGTTAGGGTACGCGTTAGGGTTAGGGTATGGGTTAGGTTTAGGGTACACTTTAGGATTAGGGTATTTATTAAACCTATCCCACTCTCTAGATACCACTTAGCACGTAAAGGAATATTATTTGGGGTTCAGCCATGGAGAAGATTTTAGTCACTAGGATAAGATAAAGAATAAACACATTATAAAAAAATCACATAAGGTTTTCTTTTTAACCTGTTCCTTAAAACACTAGTGTTTAGGAAATCTAATGGAGGCAAAAGCTGTAAAGGGTAGTTTAGGGTTAGCGTTAGGGTTAGGGTAGGGCTTAGGATACGGGTGAGGGTACTGGTGAGGGTACTGCATAGGTTATTGGTTAGGGTTAGGGTACGGCTTAGGATACGGGTTAGGATATGGGTTAGGTTACGGCGTTGGGTATGGGTGAGGGTTAGGGTTAAGGTTAGGGTAAGGCTTTGGGTACGGGTTAGGGTACGGTTGAGGGTACGGCGTAGGGTAGAGGTTAGGGTTAGGTTTAGGATTAGGGTACGGCTTAGGATACGGGTTAGGGTACGTGTTAGGGTATGGAGTACGGTATGGGTTAGGGTTAGGGTTAGGGTTAGGGTTAGGGTTAGGGTACGGCTTAGGGTACGGGTTAGGGTACGGGTGAGGTTACGGCGTAGGGTATAGTTTAGAGTTAGGGTTAGGGTTAGGGTACCGCTTATGGTATGGGATAGGGTACGGCGTAGGGTAGCAGTTAGGGTTAGGGTTAGGGTTAGGGTACGGCTTAGGATACGGGTTAGGGTACGGGTGAGGGTACGGCGTAGCGTATGGGTTAGGGTTAGGGTTAGGGTTAGGGTACGGCTTAGGGTACGGGTTAGGGTACGGTGAGGGTACGGCGTAGGGTATGGGTTAGGGTTACGGTTAGTGTTAGTGTTAGGGTTAGGGTACGGCTTAGCGTATGGGATAGGGTACGGGTGAGGGTACGGCGTAGGGTAGGGGTTAGGGTTAGAGTTAAGGTTAGGGTTGGGGTTAGGGTAAGGCTTAGGGTACGGGTGAGGGTACGGGTGAGGGTACTGCGTTAGGGTTAGGGATTGGTTTAGGGTACAGGTTAGGATTAGTGTACGTGTTAGGGTTAGGTTTTGGGTTAGGGTTAGGGTACGCGTTAGGGTTAGGGTATGGGTTAGGGTTAGGGTACACGTTAGGATTAGGGTATTTATTAAACCTATCCCACTCTCTAGATACCACTTAGCACGTAAAGGAATATTATTAGGGATCCAGCCATGGAGAAGATTTTAGTCAGTAGGATAAGATAAAGAATAAACACATTATAAAAAAATCACATTAGGATTTTCTTTTTAACCTGTTCCTTAAAACACTAGTGCTTAGGAAATCTAATAGAGGCAAAAGCAATCAAGGGTAGTTTAGGGTTAGGGTTAGGGTTAGGGTTAGTGTTAGGGTTAGGGTACGGCTTAGGGTATGGGATAGGGTACGGGTGAGGGTACGGCATAGGGTAGGGGTTAGGTTTAGGGTTAGGGTTGGGGTTAGGGTATGGCTTAGGGTACGGGTGAGGGTACTGCATAGGGTATTGGTTAGGGTTAGGGTACGGCTTAGGATACGTGTTAGGGTAAGGGTTAGGGTACGGCGTAGAGTGTGGGTTAGGGTTAGGGTTAGTGTTAGGGTTAGGGTTACGGTACGTCTTAGGGTACGTGTTAGGGTACGTGTGAGGGTACGGCGTAGGTTATGGGTTAGGGTTAGGGTTAGGGTTAGGGTTAGTTTTAGGGTTAGGGATTGGTTTAGGGTACGGGTTAGGATTAGCGTACGTGTTAGAGTTAGGGTTTGGGTTAGGGTTAGGGTACGCATTAGGGTTAGGGTGTGGGTTAGGGTTAGGGTACACGTTAGGATTAGGGTATTTATTAAACCTATCCCACTCTCTAGATACCACTTAGCACGTAAAGGAATATTATTTGGGGTTCAGCCATGGAGAAGATTTTAGTCACTAGGATAAGATAAAGAATAAACACATTATAAAAAAATCACATAAGGTTTTCTTTTTAACCTGTTCCTTAAAACACTAGTGTTTAGGAAATCTAATGGAGGCAAAAGCAGTAAAGGGTAGTTTAGGGTTAGGGTTAGGGTTAGGGTTAGGGTAGGGCTTAGGATACGGGTGAGGGTAATGGTGAGGGTACTTCGTAGGTTATTGGTTAGGGTTAGGGTACGGCTTAGGATACGGGTTAGGATATGGGTTAGGTTACGGCGTTGGGTATGGGTGAGGGTTAGGGTTAGGGTTAGGGTAAGGCTTTGGGTACGGGTTAGGGTACGGGTGAGGGTACGGCGTAGGGTAGAGGTTAGAGTTAGGTTTAGGGGTAGGGTACGGCTTAGGATACGGGTTAGGGTACGGGTGAGGGTACGGCGTAGCGTATGGGTTAGGGTTAGGTTTAGGGTACGTCTTAGGGTACGGGTTAGGGTACGGGTGAGGGTACGGCGTAGGGTAAGGGTTAGGGTTAGGGTTAGGGTTAGGGTTAGTTTTAGGTTTAGGGATTGGTTTAGAGTACGGGTTAGGATTAGCGTACGTGTTAGGGTTAGGTTTTGGGTTAGGGTTAGGGTACGCGTTAGGGTTAGGGTATGGGTTAGGGTTAGGGTACACGTTAGGATTAGGGTATTTATTAAACCTATCCCACTCTCTAGATACCACTTAGCACGTAAAGGAATATTATTAGGGATCCAGCCATGGAGAAGATTTTAGTCACTAGGATAAGATAAAGAATAAACACATTATAAAAAAATCACATTAGGATTTTCTTTTTAACCTGTTCCTTAAGACACTAGTGCTTAGGAAATCTAATAAAGGCAAAAGCAATCAAGTGTAGTTTAGGGTTAGGGTTAGGGTTAGGGTTAGTGTTAGGGTTAGGGTACGGCTTAGGGTATGGGATAGGATACGGGTGAGGGTACGGCGTAGGGTAGGGGTTAGAGTTAGGGTTAGGGTTAGGGTTAGGGTATGGCTTAGGGTACGGGTGAGGGTACGGGTGAGGGTACTGCGTAGGGTATTGCTTAGGGTTAGGGTACGGCTTAGGATACGTGTTAGGGTACGGGTTAGGGTACGGCGTAGAGTGTGGGTTAGGGTTAGGGTTAGTGTTAGGGTTAGGGTTACGGTACGTCTTAGGGTACGTGTTAGGGTACGGATGAGGGTACGGCGTAGGTTATGGGTTAGGGTTAGGGTTACGGTTAGGGTTAGGGTACGGCTTAGGATACGGGTTAGGTTACGGGTGAGGGTACGGCGTAGTTTATGGTTTAGGGTTAGGGTTAGTGTTAGGGTTATGGTACGGCTTAAGTTATGGGATAGGGTACAGGTGAGGGTATGGCATAGGGTAGGGGTTAGGGTTAGGGGTAGGGTTAGGGTTAGGGTTAGGGTACGGCTTAGGGTACGGGTGAGGGTATGGGTGAGGATACTGCGTAGGGTATTGGTTAGGGTTAGGGTACGGCTTAGGATACGGGTTAGGGTACGTGTTAGGGTATGGCGTACGGTATGGGTTAGGGTTAGGGTTAGGGTTAGTGTTAGTGTTAGGGTTAGGGTACGTGTTAGCGTATGGGATAGGGTACGGGTGAGGGTACAGCGTAGGGTAGGGGTTAGGGTTAGAGTTAGGGTTAGGGTTGGGGTTAGGGTACGGCTTAGGGTACGGGTGAGGGTACGGGTGAGGGTACTGCGTAGGGTATTGGTTAGGGTTAGGATATGGCTTAGGATACGGGTTAGGGTACGGGTTAGGGTATGGCGTAGGGTATGGGTTAGGGTTAGGGTTAGGGTTAGGGTTAGGGTTAGGGTACGGCTTAGGATACGGGTTAGGGTACGGGTGAGGGTACGGGTAGCGTATGGGTTAGGGTTAGGGTTAGGGTACGTCTTAGGGTACGGGTTAGGGTACGGGTGAGGGTACGGCGTAGGGTAAGGTTTAGGGTTAGGGTTAGGGTTAGGGTTAGTTTTAGGGTTAGGGATTGGTTTAGGGTACGGGTTAGGATTAGCGTACGTGTTAGGGTTAGGTTTTGGGTTAGGGTTAGGGTACGCGTTAGGGTTAGGGTATGGGTTAGGGTTAGGGTGCACGTTAGGATTAGGGTATTTATTAAACCTATCCCACTCTCTAGATACCACTTAGCACGTAAAGGAATATTATTAGGGATCCAGCCATGGAGAAGATTTTAGTCACTAGGATAAGATAAAGAATAAACACATTATAAAAAAATCACATTAGGATTTTCTTTTTAACCTGTTCCTTAAAACACTAGTGCTTAGGAAATCTAATAGAGGCAAAAGCAATCAAGGGTAGTTTAGGGTTAGGGTTACGGTTAGGGTTAGTGTTAGGGTTAGGGTACGGCTTAGGGTATGGGATAGGGTACGGGTGAGGGTACGGCGTAGGGTAGCGGTTAGGGTTAGGGTTAGGGTATGGCTTAGAGTACGGGTGAGGGTACGGGTGACGGTACTGAGTAGCGTATTGGTTAGGGTTAGGGTACGGCTTAGGATACGTGTTAGGGTACGGGTTAGGGTACGGCGTAGAGTGTGGGTTAGGGTTAGTGTTAGGGTTAGGGTTACGGTACGTCTTAGGGTACGTGTTAGGGTACGGGTGACGGTACGGCGTAGGTTATGGGTTAGGGTTAGGGTTAGTGTTAGGGTTATGGTACGGCTTAGGTTATGGGATAGGGTACAGGTGAGGGTATGGCATAGGGTAGGGGTTAGGGTTAGGGTTAGAGTTAGGGTTAGGGTTAGGGTACGGCTTAGGGTACGGGTGAGTGTATGGGTGTGGATACTGCGTAGGGTATTGATTAGGGTTAGGGTACGGCTTAGGATACGGGTTAGGGTACGTGTTAGGGTATGGCGTACGGTATGGGTTAGGGTTAGGGTTAGGGTTAGGGTCAGGGTTAGGGTTAGGGTACGGCTTAGGGTACGGGTTAGGGTACGGGTGAGGTTACGGCATAGGGTATAGTTTAGGGTTAGGGTTAGGGTACGGCTTAGGATACGGGTTAGGGTATGGGTGAGGGTACGGCGTAGCGTATGGTTTAGGGTTAGGGTTAGGGTTAGGGTACGGCTTAGAGTACGGGTTAGGGTACGGGTGAGGGTACGGCGTAGGTTATGGGTTAGGGTTAGGGTTAGGGTTAGGGTTAGTTTTAGGGTTAGGGATTGGTTTAGGGTACGGGTTAGGATTAGCATACGTGTTCGGGTTAGGGTTTTGGTTAGGGTTAGGGTACGCGTTAGGGTTAGGGTATGGGTTAGGTTTAGGGTACACTTTAGGATTAGGGTATTTATTAAACCTATCCCACTCTCTAGATACCACTTAGCACGTAAAGGAATATTATTTGGGGTTCAGCCATGGAGAAGATTTTAGTCACTAGGATAAGATAAAGAATAAACACATTATAAAAAAATCACATAAGGTTTTCTTTTTAACCTGTTCCTTAAAACACTAGTGTTTAGGAAATCTAATGGAGGCAAAAGCAGTAAAGGGTAGTTTAGGGTTAGGGTTAGGGTTAGGGTTAGGGTAGGGCTTAGGATACGGGTGAGGGTACTGGTGAGGGTACTGCGTAGGTTATTGGTTAGGGTTAGGGTACGGCTTAGGATACGGGTTAGGGTATGGGTGAGGGTACGGCGTAGCGTATGGGTTAGGGTTAGTGTTAGGGTTAGGGTTAGGGTATGGCTTAGGGTACGGGTGAGGGTACTGTGTAGGTCATTGGTTAGGGTTAGGTTAAGGCTTAGGATACAGGTTATTGTATGTGTTAGGGTACGGCGCAGGGTATGGGTAAGGGTTAGGGTTAGGGTTAGGGTTAGAGTTAGGGTACGGCTTAGGGTACGGGTTAGGGTACGGGTTAGGGTATCGCGTAGGGTATGGGTTAGGGTTAGGGTTAGGGTTAGGTTTAGGGTACGGCTTAGGGTACGGGTTAGGGTACGGGTGAGGGTACGGCGTAGTGTATAGGTTAGGGTTAGGGTTAGGGTACGGCTTAGGGTACGGGTTAGGTTACGGGTGAGGGTACGGCGTAGGGTATGGGTTAGGGTTAGGGTTAGGGTTAGTGTTAGTGTTAGGGTTAGGGTACGGCTTAGCGTATGGGATAGGGTACGGGTGAGGGTACGGCGTAGGGTAGGGATTAGGGTTAGAGTCAGGGTTAGGGTTGGGGTTAGGGTACGGCTTAGGGTACGGGTGAGGGTACGGGTGAGGTTACTGCGTAGGGTATTGGTTAGGGTTAGGATACGGCTTAGGATACGGGTTAGGGTACGGGTTAGGGTATGGCGTAGGGTATGGGTTAGGGTTAGGGTTAGGGTTAGGGTTAGGTTTAGGGTACGGCTTAGGGTACGGGTGAGGGTACTGGTGAGGGTACTGCGTAGGGTATTGGTTAGGGTTAGGATACGGCTTAGGATACGGTTAGGGTACGGGTTAGGGTACGGCGTAGGGTACAGGTTAGGGTTAGGTTTAGGGTTAGGGTTAGGGTACGGCGTAGGGTACGGGTTAGGGTACGGTTGATGGTACGACGTAGGGTATAGGTTAGGTTTAGGGTTAGGGTACGGCTTAGGATACGGTTTAGGGTACGGGTGAGGGTACGGTGTAGCGTATGGGTTAGGGTTAGGGTTAGGGTTAGGGTATGGCTTAGGGTACGGGTGAGGGTACTGGTGAGGGTACTGCGTAGGTTATTGGTTAGGGTTAGGGTACGGCTTAGGATACGGGTTAGGATATGGGTTAGGTTACGGCGTTGGGTATGGGTGAGGGTTAGGGTTAGGGTTAGGGTAAGGCTTTGGGTACGGGTTAGGGTACGGGTGAGGGTACGGCGTAGGTTATGGGTTAGGGTTAGGGTTAGTATTAGGGTTAGGGTACGGCTTAGGCTATGGGATAGGGTATGGGTGAGGGTACGGCATAGGGTAGGGTTTAGGGTTAGGGTTAGTGTTAGGGTTAGGGTTAGGGTATGGCTTAGGGTACCGGTGAGGGTACTGTGTAGGTCATTGGTTAGGGTTAGGTTAAGGCTTAGGATACAGGTTATTGTATGGGTTAGGGTACGCCGCAGGTTATGGGTAAGGGTTAGGGTTAGGGTTAGGGTTAGAGTTAGGGTACGGCTTAGGGTACGGGTTAGGGTACGGGTGAGGGTACGGCGTAGTGTATAGGTTAGGGTTCGGGTTAGGGTACGGCTTAGGGTACGGATTAGGTTACGGGTGAGGGTACGGCGTAGGGTATGGGTTAGGGTTAGGGTTAGGGTTAGTGTTAGTGTTAGGGTTAGGGTACGGCTTAGCGTATGGGATAGGGTACGGGTGAGGGTACGGCGTAGGGTAGGGGTTAGGGTTAGAGTTAGGGTTAGGGTTGGTGTTAGGGTACGGCTTTGGGTACGGGTGAGGGTACGGGTCAGGGTACTGCGTAGGGTATTGGTTAGGGTTAGGATATGGCTTAGGATACGGGTTAGGGTACGGGTTAGGGTATGGCGTAGGGTATGGGTTAGGGTTAGGGTTAGGGTTAGGGTTAGGGTTAGGGTACGGCTTAGGATACGGGTTAGGGTATGGGTGAGGGTACGGCGTAGCGTATGGGTTAGGGTTAGGGTTAGGGTACGTCTTAGGGTATGGGTTAGGGTACGGGTGAGGGTACGGCGTAGGGTAAGGGTTAGGGTTAGGGTTAGGGTTAGGGTATGGCTTAGGGTACGGGTGAGGGTACTGCGTAGGGTATTGGTTAGGGTTAGGGTACGGCTTAGGATACGTGTTAGGGTATGGGTTAGGGTACGGTGTAGGGTGTGGGTTAGGGTTAGGGTTAGTGTTAGGGTTAGGGTTACGGTACGTCTTAGGGTACGTGTTAGGGTACGGGTGAGGGTACGGCGTAGGTTATGGGTTAGGGTTAGGGTTAGGGTTAGGGTTAGGTTACGGCTTAGGATACGGGTTAGGGTACGGGTGAGGGTACGGCGTAGGTTATGGGTTAGGGTTAGGGTTAGTGTTAGGGTTATGGTACGGCTTAGGTTATGGGATAGGGTACAGGTGAGGGTATGGCATAGGGTAGGGGTTAGGGTTAGGGTTAGGGTTAGGGTTAGGGTACGGCTTCGGGTACGGGTGAGGGTATGGGTGAGGATACTGCGTAGGGTATTGGTTAGGGTTAGGGTACGGCTTAGGATACGGGTTAGGGTACGTGTTAGGGTATGGCGTACGGTATGGGTTAGGGTTAGGGTTAGAGTTAGGGTTAGGGTTAGGGTTAGGGTACGGCTAAGGGTACGGGTTAGGGTACGGGTGAGGTTACGGCGTAGGGTATAGTTTAGGGTTAGGGTTAGGGTTAGGGTACGGCTTAGGATACGGGTTAGGTTACGGGTGAGGGTACGGCGTAGCGTACGGTTTAGGGTTAGGGTTAGGGTTAGGGTACGGCTTAGGGTACGGGTTAGGGTACGGGTTAGGGTACGGCATAGGGTATAGGTTAGGGTTAGGGTTAGGGTTAGGGTTAGGGTTAGGGTACGGCTTAGGGTACAGGTTAGGGTACGGGTGAGGGTACGGCGTAGTGTATAGGTTAGGGTTAGGTTTAGGGTACGGCTTAGGGTATGGGATAGCGTACGGGTGAGGGTACGGCGTAGGGTAGTGGTTAGGTTTAGGGTTAGGGTTAGTGTTAGGGTTAGGTTACGGCTTAGGGTATGGGATAGGTTACGGGTGAGGGTACGGCGTAGGGTAGGGTAAAGCGTTAGGTTTAGGGTTAGTGTTAGGGTTAGGGTACCGCTTAGGGTATGGGATAGGGTACGGCGTAGGGTAGCGGTTAGGGTTAGGGTTAGGGTTAGGGTTAGGGTACGGCTTAGGATACGGGTTAGGGTACGGGTGAGGGTTCGGCGTAGCGTATGGGTTAGGGTTAGGGTTAGGGTTAGGGTACGGCTTAGGGTACGGGTTAGGGTACGGGTGAGGGTACGGCGTAGGTTATGGGTTAGGGTTAGGGTTAGGGTTAGGGTTAGTTTTAGGGTTAGGGATTGGTTTAGGGTATGGGTTAGGATTAGCATACTTGTTCGGGTTAGGGTTTTGGTTAAGGTTAGGGTACGCGTTAGGGTTAGGGTATGGGTTAGGTTTAGGGTACACTTTAGGATTAGGGTATTTATTAAACCTATCCCACTCTCTAGATACCACTTAGCACGTAAAGGAATATTATTTGGGGTTCAGCCATGGAGATGATTTTAGTCACTAGGATAAGATAAAGAATAAACACATTATAAAAAAATCACATAAGGTTTTCTTTTTAACCTGTTCCTTAAAACACTAGTGTTTAGGAAATCTAATGGAGGCAAAAGCAGTAAAGGGTAGTTTAGGGTTAGGGTTAGGGTTAGGGTTAGGGTAGGGCTTAGGATACGGGTGAGGGTACTGGTGAGGGTACTGCGTAGGTTATTGGTTAGGGTTAGGGTACGGCTTAGGATACGGGTTAGGATATGGGTTAGGTTACGGCGTTGGGTATGGGTGAGGGTTAGGGTTAGGGTTAGGGTAAGGCTTTGGGTACGGGTTAGGGTACGGGTGAGGGTACGGCGTACGGTAGAGGTTAGGCTTAGGTTTAAGGTTAGGGTACGGCTTAGGATACGGGTTAGGGTATGGGTGAGAGTACGGCGTAGCGTATGGGTTACGGTTAGGGTTAGGGTTAGGGTTAGTTTTAGGGTTAGGGATTGGTTTAAGGTACGGGTTAGGATTAGCGTACGTGTTAGGGTTAGGGTTTGGGTTAGGGTTAGGGTACGCATTAGGTTTATTGTGTGGGCTAGGGTTAGGGTACACGTTAGGATTAGGGTATTTATTAAACCTATCCCACTCTCTAGATACCACTTAGCACGTAAAGGAATATTATTTAGGGTCCAGCCATGGAGAAGATTTTCGTCACTAGGATAAGATAAAGAATAAACACATTATAAAAAAATCACATTAGGATTTTCTTTTTAACCTGTTCCTTAAAACACTAGTGCTTAGGAAATCTAATGGAGGCAAAAGCAGTCAAGGGTAGTTTAGGGTTAGGGTTAGGGTTAGGGTTAGGGTAGGGCTTAGGATACGGGTGAGGGTACTGGTGAGGGTACTGCGTAGGTTATTGGTTAGGGTTAGGGTACGGCTTAGGATACGGGTTAGGGTATGGGTGAGGGTACGGCGTAGCGTATGGGTTAGGGTTAGGGTTAGGGTTAGGGTTAGTTTTAGGGTTAGGGATTGGTTTAGGGTACGGGGTAGGATTAGCGTACGTGTTAGGGTTAGGGTTTGGGTTAGGGTTAGGGTACGCATTAGGGTTAGGGTATGGGTTAGGGTTAGGGTACACGTTAGGATTAGGGTATTTATTAAACCTATCCCACTCTCTAGATACCACTTAGCACGTAAAGGAATATTATTTAGGGTCCAGCCATGGAGAAGATTTTCGTCACTAGGATAAGATAAAGAATAAACACATTATAAAAAAATCACATTAGGATTTTCTTTTTAACCTGTTCCTTAAAACACTAGTGCTTAGGAAATCTAATGGAGGCAAAAGCAGTCAAGGGTAGTTTAGGGTTAGGGTTAGGGTTAGGGTTAGTGTTAGGGTTAGGGTACAGCTTAGGGTATGGGATACCGTATGGGTGAGGATACGGCATAGGGTAGGTTTTAGGGTTAGGGTTAGTGTTAGGGTTAGGGTTAGGGTATGGCTTAGGGTACGGGTGAGGGTACTGTGTAGGTCATTGGTTAGGGTTAGGTTAAGGCTTAGGATACAGGTTATTGTATGTGTTAGGGTACGGCGCAGGGTATGGGTAAGGGTTAGGGTTAGGGTTAGGGTTAGACTTAGGGTACGGCTTAGGGTACGGGTTAGGGTACGGGTTAGGGTATCGCGTAGGGTATGGGTTAGGGTTAGGGTTAGGGTTAGGTTTAGGGTACGGCTTAGGGTACGGGTGAGGGTACTGGTGAGGGTACTGCGTAGGGTATTGGTTAGGGTTAGGATACGGCTTAGGATACGGTTAGGGTACGGGTTAGGGTACGGCGTAGGGTACAGGTTAGGGTTAGGTTTAGGGTTAGGGTTAGGGTACGGCGTAGGGTACGGGTTAGGGTACGGTTGATGGTACGACGTAGGGTATAGGTTAGGGTTAGAGTTAGGGTACGGCTTAGGATACGGTTTAGGGTACGGGTGAGGGTACGGCTTAGCGTATGGGTTAGGGTTAGGGTTAGGCTTAGGGTTAGGGTACGGCTTAGGGTACGGGTGAGGGTACTGGTGAGGGTACTGCGTAGGTTATTGGTTAGGGTTAGGGTACGGCTTAGGATACGGGTTAGGATATGGGTTAGGTTACGGCGTTGGGTATGGGTGAGGGTTAGGGTTAGGGTTAGGGTAAGGCTTTGGGTACGGGTTAGGGTACGGGTGAGGGTACGGCGTAGGTTATGGGTTAGGGTTAGGGTTAGTGTTAGGGTTAGGGTACGGCTTAGGCTATGGGATAGGGTATGGGTGAGGGTACGGCATAGGGTAGGGTTTAGGGTTAGGGTTAGTGTTAGGGTTAGGGTTAGGGTATGGCTTAGGGTACGGGTGAGGGTACTGTGTAGGTCATTGGTTAGGGTTAGGTTAAGGCTTAGGATACAGGTTATTGTATGGGTTAGGGTACGGCGCAGGGTATGGGTAAGGGTTAGGGTTAGGGTTAGGGTTAGAGTTAGGGTACGGCTTAGGGTACGGGTTAGGTTACGGGTTAGGGTAAGGCGTAGGGTATGGGTTAGGGTTAGGGTTAGGGTTAGTGTTAGTGTTAGGGTTAGGGTACGGCTTAGCGTATGGGATAGGGTACGGGTGAGGGTACGGCGTAGGGTAGGGTTTAGGGTTAGAGTTAGGGTTAGGGTTGGTGTTAGGGTACGGCTTTGGGTACGGGTGAGGGTACGGGTGAGGGTACTGCGTAGGGTATTGGTTAGGGTTAGGATACGGCTTAGGATACGGGTTAGGGTACGGGTTAGGGTATGGCGTAGGGTATGGGTTAGGGTTAGGGTTAGGGTTAGGGTTAGGGTTAGGGTACGGCTTAGGATACGGGTTAGTGTACGGGTGAGGGTACGGCGTAGCGTATGTGTTAGGGTTAGGGTTAGGGTACGTCTTAGGGTATGGGTTAGGGTACGGGTGAGGGTACGGCGTAGGGTAAGGGTTAGGGTTAGGGTTAGGGTTAGGGTATGGCTTAGGGTACGGGTGAGGGTACGGGTGAGGGTACTGCGTAGGGTATTGGTTAGGGTTAGGGTACGGCTTAGGATACGTGTTAGGGTACGGTTTAGGGTACGGCGTAGAGTGTGGGTTAGGGTTAGGGTTAGTGTTAGGGTTAGGGTTACGGTACGTCCTAGGGTACGTGTTAGGATACGGGTGAGGTTACGGCGTAGGTTATGGTTTAGGGTTAGGGTTAGGGTTAGGGTTAGGGTACGGCTTAGGATACGGGTTAGGGTACGGGTGAGGGTACGGCGTAGGTTATGGGTTAGGGTTAGGGTTAGTGTTAGGGTTATGGTACGGCTTAGGTTATGGGATAGGGTACAGGTGAGGGTATGGCATAGGGTAGGGGTTAGGGTTAGGGTTAGGGTTAGGGTTAGGGTACGGCTTCGTGTACGGGTGAGGGTATGGGTGAGGATACTGCGTAGGGTATTGGTTAGGGTTAGGGTACGGCTTAGGATACGGGTTAGGGTACGTGTTAGGGTATGGCGTACGGTATGGGTTAGGGTTAGGGTTAGGGTTAGGGTTAGGGTACGGCTTAGGGTACGGGTTAGGGTACGGGTGAGGTTACGGCGTAGGGTATAGTTTAGGGTTAGGGTTAGGGTTAGGGTACGGCTTAGGATACGGGTTAGGGTACGGGTGAGTGTACGGCGTAGCGTATGGTTTAGGGTTAGGGTTAGGGTTAGGGTACGGCTTAGGGTACGGGTTAGGGTACGGGTGAGGGTATGGCGTAGTGTATAGGTTAGGGTTAGGGTTAGGGTATGGCTTAGGGTACGGTGAGGGTACGGGTGAGGGTACGGTGTAGGGTATTGGTTATGGTTAGGGTACGGCTTAGAATACGGGTTAGGGTACGGGTTAGGGTACGGCAAATGGTATGGGTTAGGGTTAGGGTTAGGGTTAGGGTTAGGGTTAGGGTACGGCTTAGGGTACGGGTTAGGGTACGGGTGAGGGTACGGCGTAGTGTATAGGTTAGGGTTAGGGTTAGGGTATGGCTTAGGGTATGGGATAGGGTACGGGTGAGGGTACGGCGTAGGGTAGGGGTTAGGTTTAGGGTTAGGGTTAGTGTTAGGGTTAGGGTACGGCTTAGGGTATGGGATAGGTTACGGGTGAGGGTACGGCATAGGGTAGGGTTTAGGGTTAGGTTTAGGATTAGTGTTAGGGTTAGGGTACCGCTTAGGGTATGGGATAGTGTACGGCGTAGGGTAGCGGTTAGGGTTAGGGTTAGGGTTAGGGTTAGGGTACGGCTTTGGATACGGGTTAGGGTACGGGTGAGGGTACAGCGTAGCGTATGGGTTAGGGTTAGGGTTAGGGTTAGGGTACGGCTTAGGGTACGGGTTAGGGTACGGGTGAGGGTACGGCGTAGGTTATGGGTTAGGTTTAGGGTTAGGGTTAGGGTTAGTTTTAGGGTTAGGGATTGGTTTAGGGTATGGGTTAGGATTAGCATACTTGTTCGGGTTAGGGTTTTGGTTAGGGTTAGGGTACGCGTTAGGGTTAGGGTATGGGTTAGGTTTAGGGTACACTTTAGGATTAGGGTATTTATTAAACCTATCCCACTCTCTAGATACCACTTAGCACGTAAAGGAATATTATTTGGGGTTCAGCCATGGAGAAGATTTTAGTCACTAGGATAAGATAAAGAATAAACACATTATAAAAAAATCACATAAGGTTTTCTTTTTAACCTGTTCCTTAAAACACTAGTGTTTAGGAAACCTAATGGAGGCAAAAGCAGTAAAGGGTAGTTTAGGGTTAGGGTTAGGGTAGGGCTTAGGATACGGGTGAGGGTACTGGTGAGGGTACTGCGTAGGTTATTGGTTAGGGTTAGGGTACGGCTTAGGATACGGGTTAGGATATGGGTTAGGTTACGGCGTTGGGTATGGGTGAGGGTTAGGGTTAGGGTTAGGGTAAGGCTTTGGGTACGGGTTAGGGTACGGGTGAGGGTACGGCGTAGGGTAGAGGTTAGGGTTAGGTTTAAGGTTAGGGTACGGCTTAGGATACGGGTTAGGGTTTGGGTGAGGGTACGGCGTAGCGTATGGGTTAGGGTTAGGGTTAGGGTTAGGGTTAGTTTTAGGGTTAGGGATTGGTTTAGGGTACGGGTTAGGATTAGCGTACGTGTTAGGGTTAGGGTTTGGGTTAGGGTTAGGGTACGCATTAGGGTTAGGGTGTGGGCTAGGGTTAGGGTACACGTTAGGATTAGGGTATTTATTAAACCTATCCCACTCTCTAGATACCACTTAGCACGTAAAGGAATATTATTTGGGGTCCAGCCATGGAGAAGATTTTCGTCACTAGGATAAGATAAAGAATAAACACATTATAAAAAAATCACATTAGGATTTTCTTTTTAACCTGTTCCTTAAAACACTAGTGCTTAGGAAATCTAATGGAGGCAAAAGCAGTCAAGGGTAGTTTAGGGTTAGGGTTAGGGTTAGGGTTAGTGTTAGGGTTAGGGTACGGCTTAGGGTATGGGATAGGGTATGGGTGAGGGTACGGCATAGGGTAGTGTTTAGGGTTAGGGTTAGTGTTAGGGTTAGGGTTAGGGTATGGCTTAAGGTACGGGTGAGGGTACTGTGTAGGTCATTGGATAGGGTTAGGTTAAGTCTTAGGATACAGGTTATTGTATGGGTTAGGGTACGGCGCAGGGTATGGGTAAGGGTTAGGGTTAGGGTTAGGGTTAGAGTTAGGGTACGGCTTAGGGTACGGGTTAGGTTACGGGTGAGGGTACGGCGTAGTGTATAGGTTAGGGTTAGGGTTAGGGTACGGCTTAGGGTACGGGTTAGGTTACGGGTGAGGGTACGGCGTAGGGTATGGGTTAGGGTTAGGGTTAGGGTTAGTGTTACTGTTAGGGTTAGGGTACGGCTTAGCATATGGGATAGGATACGGGTGAGGGTACGGCGTAGGGTAGGGGTTAGGGTTAGAGTTAGGGTTAGGGTTGGGGTTAGGGTAAGGCTTAGGTTACGAGTGAGGGTACGGGTGAGGGTACTGCGTAGGGTATTGGTTAGGGTTAGGATACGGCTTAGGATACGGGTTAGGGTACGGGTTAGGGTATGGCGTAGGGTATGGGTTAGGGTTAGGGTTAGGGTTAGGGTTAGGGGTAGGGTACGGCTTAGGATACGGGTTAGGGTACGGGTGAGGGTACGGCGTAGCATATGGGTTAGGGTTAGGGTTACGGTACGTCTTAGGGTACGGGTTAGGGTACGGGTGAGGGTACGGCGTAGGGTAAGGGTTAGGGTTAGGGTTAGGGTTAGGGTTAGTTTTAGGGTTAGGGATTGGTTTAGGGTACGGGTTAGGATTAGCGTACGTGTTAGGGTTAGGTTTTGGGTTAGGGAGGGTACGCGTTAGGGTTAGGGTATGGGTTAGGGTTAGGGTACACGTTAGGATTAGGGTATTTATTAAACCTATCCCACTCTCTAGATACCACTTAGCACGTAAAGGGATATTATTAGGGATCCAGCCATGGAGAAGATTTTAGTCACTAGGATAAGATAAAGAATAAACACATTATAAAAAAATCACATTAGGATTTTCTTTTTAACCTGTTCCTTAAAACACTAGTGCTTAGGAAATCTAATAGAGGCAAAAGCAATCAAGGGTAGTTTAGGGTTAGGGTTAGGGTTAGTGTTAGGGTTAGGGTTACGGTACGTCTTAGGGTACGTGTTAGGGTACGGGTGAGGGTACGGCGTAGGTTATGGGTTAGGGTTAGGGTTAGGGTTAGGGTTAGGGTACGGCTTAGGATACGGGTTAGGGTACGGGTGAGGGTACGGCGTAGGTTATGGGTTAGGGTTAGGGTTAGTGTTAGGGTTATGGTACGGCTTAGGTTATGGGATAGGGTACAGGTGAGGGTATGGCATAGGGTAGGGGTTAGGGTTAGGGTTAGGGTTAGGGTTAGGGTACGGCTTCGGGTACGGGTGAGGGTATGGGTGAGGATACTGCGTAGGGTATTGGTTAGGGTTAGGGTACGGCTTAGGATACGGGTTAGGGTACGTGTTAGGGTATGGCGTACGGTATGGGTTAGGGTTAGGGTTAGGGTTAGGGTTAGGGTTAGGGTACGGCTTAGGGTACGGGTTAGGGTACGGGTGAGGTTACGGCATAGGGTATAGTTTAGGGTTAGGGTTAGGGTTAGGGTACGGCTTAGGATACGGGTTAGGGAACGGGTGAGTGTACGGCGTAGCGTATGGTTTAGGGTTAGGGTTAGGGTTAGGGTACGGCTTAGGGTACGGGTTAGGGTACGGGTGAGGGTATGGCGTAGTGTATAGGTTAGGGTTAGGGTTAGGGTATGGCTTAGGGTACGGTGAGGGTACGGGTGAGGGTACGGTGTAGGGTATTGGTTATGGTTAGGGTATGGCTTAGAATACGGGTTAGGGTACGGGTTAGGGTACGGCAAAGGGTATGGGTTAGGGTTAGGGTTAGGGTTAGGGTTAGGGTACGGCTTAGGGTACGGGTTAGGGTACGGGTGAGGGTACGGCGTAGTGTATAGGTTAGGGTTAGGGTTAGGGTATGGCTTAGGGTATGGGATAGGGTACGGGTGAGGGTACGGCGTAGGGTAGGGGTTAGGTTTAGGGTTAGGGTTAGTGTTAGGGTTAGGGTACGGCTTAGGGTATGGGATAGGTTACGGGTGAGGGTACGGCATAGGGTAGGGTTTAGGGTTAGGTTTAGGATTAGTGTTAGGGTTAGGGTACCGCTTAGGGTATGGGATAGTGTACGGCGTAGGGTAGCGGTTAGGGTTAGGGTTAGGGTTAGGGTTAGGGTACGGCTTTGGATACGGGTTAGGGTACGGGTGAGGGTACAGCGTAGCGTATGGGTTAGGGTTAGGGTTAGGGTTAGGGTACGGCTTAGGGTACGGGTTAGGGTACGGGTGAGGGTACGGCGTAGGTTATGGGTTAGGTTTAGGGTTAGGGTTAGGGTTAGTTTTAGGGTTAGGGATTGGTTTAGGGTATGGGTTAGGATTAGCATACTTGTTCGGGTTAGGGTTTTGGTTAGGGTTAGGGTACGCGTTAGGGTTAGGGTATGGGTTAGGTTTAGGGTACACTTTAGGATTAGGGTATTTATTAAACCTATCCCACTCTCTAGATACCACTTAGCACGTAAAGGAATATTATTTGGGGTTCAGCCATGGAGAAGATTTTAGTCACTAGGATAAGATAAAGAATAAACACATTATAAAAAAATCACATAAGGTTTTCTTTTTAACCTGTTCCTTAAAACACTAGTGTTTAGGAAACCTAATGGAGGCAAAAGCAGTAAAGGGTAGTTTAGGGTTAGGGTTAGGGTTAGGGTTAGGGTAGGGCTTAGGATACGGGTGAGGGTACTGGTGAGGGTACTGCGTAGGTTATTGGTTAGGGTTAGGGTACGGCTTAGGATACGGGTTAGGATATGGGTTAGGTTACGGCGTTGGGTATGGGTGAGGGTTAGGGTTAGGGTTAGGGTAAGGCTTTGGGTACGGGTTAGGGTACGGGTGAGGGTATGGCGTAGGGTAGAGGTTAGGGTTAGGTTTAAGGTTAGGGTACGGCTTAGGATACGGGTTAGGGTTTGGGTGAGGGTACGGCGTAGCGTATGGGTTAGGGTTAGGGTTAGGGTTAGGGTTAGTTTTAGGGTTAGGGATTGGTTTAGGGTACGGGTTAGGATTAGCGTACGTGTTAGGGTTAGGGTTTGGGTTAGGGTTAGGGTACGCATTAGGGTTAGGGTGTGGGCTAGGGTTAGGGTACACGTTAGGATTAGGGTATTTATTAAACCTATCCCACTCTCTAGATACCACTTAGCACGTAAAGGAATATTATTTGGGGTCCAGCCATGGAGAAGATTTTCGTCACTAGGATAAGATAAAGAATAAACACATTATAAAAAAATCACATTAGGATTTTCTTTTTAACCTGTTCCTTAAAACACTAGTGCTTAGGAAATCTAATGGAGGCAAAAGCAGTCAAGGGTAGTTTAGGGTTAGGGTTAGGGTTAGGGTTAGTGTTAGGGTTAGGGTACGCCTTAGGGTATGGGATAGGGTATGGGTGAGGGTACGGCATAGGGTAGTGTTTAGGGTTAGGGTTAGTGTTAGGGTTAGGGTTAGGGTATGGCTTAAGGTACGGGTGAGGGTACTGTGTAGGTCATTGGATAGGGTTAGGTTAAGTCTTAGGATACAGGTTATTGTATGGGTTAGGGTACGGCGCAGGGTATGGGTAAGGGTTAGGGTTAGGGTTAGGGTTAGAGTTAGGGTACGGCTTAGGGTACGGGTTAGGTTACGGGTGAGGGTACGGCGTAGTGTATAGGTTAGGGTTAGGGTTAGGGTACGGCTTAGGGTACGGGTTAGGTTACGGGTGAGGGTACGGCGTAGGGTATGGGTTAGGGTTAGGGTTAGGGTTAGTGTTACTGTTAGGGTTAGGGTACGGCTTAGCATATGGGATAGGATACGGGTGAGGGTACGGCGTAGGGTAGGGGTTAGGGTTAGAGTTAGGGTTAGGGTTGGGGTTAGGGTAAGGCTTAGGTTACGAGTGAGGGTACGGGTGAGGGTACTGCGTAGGGTATTGGTTAGGGTTAGGATACGGCTTAGGATACGGGTTAGGGTACGGGTTAGGGTATGGCGTAGGGTATGGGTTAGGGTTAGGGTTAGGGTTAGGGGTAGGGTACGGCTTAGGATACGGGTTAGGGTACGGGTGAGGGTACGGCGTAGCGTATGGGTTAGGGTTAGGGTTAGGGTACGTCTTAGGGTACGGGTTAGGGTACGGGTGAGGGTACGGCGTAGGGTAAGGGTTAGGGTTATGGTTAGGGTTAGGGTTAGTTTTAGGGTTAGGGATTGGTTTAGGGTACGGGTTAGGATTAGCGTACGTGTTAGGGTTAGGTTTTGGGTTAGGGTTAGGGTACGCGTTAGGGTTAGGGTATGGGTTAGGGTTAGGGTACACGTTAGGATTAGGGTATTTATTAAACCTATCCCACTCTCTAGATACCACTTAGCACGTAAAGGGATATTATTAGGGATCCAGCCATGGAGAAGATTTTAGTCACTAGGATAAGATAAAGAATAAACACATTATAAAAAAATCACATTAGGATTTTCTTTTTAACCTGTTCCTTAAAACACTAGTGCTTAGGAAATCTAATAGAGGCAAAAGCAATCAAGGGTAGTTTAGGGTTAGGGTTAGGGTTAGGGTTAGTCTTAGGGTTAGGGTTAGGGTATGGCTTAGGGTACGGGTGAGGGTACGGGTGAGGGTACTGCGTAGGGTATTGGTTAGGGTTAGGGTACGGCTTAGGATACGTTTTAGGGTACGGGTTAGGGTACGGTGTACAGTGTGGGTTAGGGTTAGGGTTAGTGTTAGGGTTAGGGTTACGGTACGTCTTAGGGTACGTGTTAGGGTACGGGTGAGGGTACGGCGTAGGTTATGGGTTAGGGTTAGTGTTAGGGTTAGGGTTAGGGTACGGCTTAGGATACGGGTTAGGGTACGGGTGAGGGTACGGCGTAGGTTATGGGTTACGGTTAGGGTTAATGTTAGGGTTATGGTACGCCTTAGGTTATGGGATAGGGTACAGGTGAGGGTATGGCATAGGGTAGGGGTTAGGGTTAGGGTTAGGGTTAGGGTTAGGGTATGGCTTAGGGTACGGGTGAGGGTATGGGTGAGGATACTGCGTAGGGTATTGGTTAGGGTTAGGGTACGGCTTAGGATACGGGTTAGGGTACGTGTTAGGGTATGGCGTACGGTATGGCTTAGGGTTAGGGTTAGGGTTAGGGTTAGGGTACGGCTTAGGGTACGGGTTAGGGTACGGGTGAGGTTACGGCGTAGGGTATAGTTTAGAGTTAGGGTTAGGGTTAGGGTACGGCTTAGGATACGGGTTAGGGTACGGGTGAGGGTACGGCATAGCGTATGGTTTAGGGTTAGGGTTAGGGTTAGGGTACGGCTTAGGGTACGGGTTAGGGTACGGGTGAGGGTACGGCGTAGGTTATGGGTTACGGTTAGGGTTAGGGTTAGGGTTAGTTTTAGGGTTAGGGATTGGTTTAGGGTACGGGTTAGGATTAGCATACTTGTTCGGGTTAGGGTTTTGGTTAGGGTTAGGGTACGCGTTAGGGTTAGGGTATGGGTTAGGTTTAGGGTACACTTTAGGATTAGGGTATTTATTAAACCTATCCCACTTTCTAGATACCACTTAGCACGTAAAGGAATATTATTTGGGTTTCAGCCATGGACAAGATTTTATTCACTAGGATAAGATAAAGAATAAACACATTATAAAAAAATCACATAAGGTTTTCTTTTTAACCTGTTCCTTTAAACACTAGTGTTTAGGAAATCTAATGGAGGCAAAAGCAGTAAAGGGTAGTTTAGGGTTAGGGTTAGGGTTAGGGTTAGGGTAGGGCTTAGGATACGGGTGAGGGTACTGGTGAGGGTACTGCGTAGGTTATTGGTTAGGGTTAGGGTACGGCTTAGGATACGGGTTAGGATATGGGTTAGGTTACGGCGTTGGGTATGGGTGAGGGTTAGGGTTAGGGTTAGGGTAAGGCTTTGGGTACGGGTTAGGGTACGGGTGAGGGTACGGCATAGGGTAGAGGTTAGGGTTAGTTTTAGGGTTAGGGTACGGCTTAGGATACGGGTTAGGGTATGGGTGAGGGTACTGCGTAGCGTATGGGTTAGGGTTAGGGTTAGGGTTAGGGTTAGTTTTAGGGTTAGGGCTTGGTTTAGGGTACATGTTAGGATTAGCGTACGTGTTAGGGTTAGGGTTTGGGTTAGGGTTAGGGTACGCATTAGGGTTAGGGTATGGGTTAGGGTTAGGGTACACGTTAGGATTAGGGTATTTATTAAACCTGTCCCACTCTCTAGATACCACTTAGCACGTAAAGGAATATTATTTAGGTCCAGCCATGGAGAAGATTTTCGTCACTAGGATAAGATAAAGAATAAACACATTATAAAAAAATCACATTAGGATTTTCTTTTTAACCTGTTCCTTAAAACACTCGTGCTTAGGAAATCTAATGGAGGCAAAAGCAGTCAAGGGTAGTATAGGGTTAGGGTTAGGGTTAGGGTTAGTGTTAGGGTTAGGGTACGGCTTAGGGTATGGGATAGGGTATGGGTGAGGGTACGGCATAGGGTAGGGTTTAGGGTTAGGGTTAGTGTTAGGGTTAGGGTTAGGGTATGGCTTAGGGTACGGGTGAGGGTACTGTGTAGGTCATTGGTTAGGGTTAGGTTAAGGCTTAGGATACAGGTTATTGTATGGGTTAGGGTACGGGGCAGGGTATGGGTAAGGGTTAGGGTTAGGGTTAGAGTTAGGGTACGGCTTAGGGTACGGGTTAGGGTACGGGTGAGGGTACGGCATAGTGTATAGGTTAGGGTTAGGGTTAGGGTACGGCTTAGGGTACGGGTTAGGTTACGGGTGAGGTTACGGCGTAGGGTATGGGTTAGGGTTAGGGTTAGGGTTAGGGTTAGTGTTAGTGTTAGGGTTAGGGTACGGCTTAGCGTATGGGATAGGGTACGGGTGAGGGTACGGCGTAGGGTAGGGGTTAGGGTTAGGATACGGCTTAGGATACGGGTTAGGGTACGGGTTAGGGTATGGCGTAGGGTATGGGTTAGGGTTAGGGTTAGGGTTAGGGTTAGTTTTAGGGTTAGGTATTGGTTTAGGGTACGGGTTAGGATTAGCGTACGTGTTAGGATTAGGTTTTGGGTTAGGGTTAGGGTACGCGTTAGGGTTAGGGTATAGGTTAGGGTTAGGGTACACGTAAGATTAGGGTATTTATTAAACCTATCCCACTCTCTAGATACCACTTAGCACGTAAAGGAATATTATTAGGGATCCAGCCATGGAGAAGATTTTAGTCACTAGGATAAGGTAAAGAATAAACACATTATAAAAAAATCACATTAGGATTTTCTTTTTAACCTGTTCCTTAAAACACTAGTGCTTAGGAAATCTAATAGAGGCAAAAGCAATCAAGGGTAGTTTAGGGTTAGGGTTAGGGTTAGGGTTAGTGTTAGGGTTAGGGTACGGCTTAGGGTATGGGATAGGGTACGGGTGAGGGTACGGCGTAGGGTAGGGGTTAGGGTTAGGGTTAGGGTTAGGGTTAGGGTATGGCTTAGTGTACGAGTTAGTGTACGGGTGAGGGTACTGCGTAGGGTATTGGTTAGGGTTAGGGTATGGCTTAGGATACGTGTTAGGGTACGGGTTAGGGTACGGCGTAGAGTGTGGGTTAGGGTTAGGGTTAGTGTTAGCGTTAGGGTTACGGTACGTCTTAGGGTACGTGTTAGGGTACGGGTGAGGGTACGGCGTAGGTTATGGGTTAGGGTTAGGGTTAGGGTTAGGGTACGGCTTAGGTTATGGGATAGGGTACAGGTGAGGGTATGGCATAGGGTATGGGTTAGGGTTAGGGTTAGGGTTAGGGTTAGGGTACGGCTTAGGGTACGGGTGAGGGTATGGGTGAGGATACTGCGTAGGGTATTGGTTAGGGTTACGGTACGTCTTAGGATACGGGTTAGCGTACGGGTGAGGGTACGGCGTAAGTTATGGGTTAGGGTTAGGGTTAGGGTTAGTGTTAGGGTTATGGTACGGCTTAGGTTATGGGATAGGGTACAGGTGAGGGTATGGCATAGGGTAGGGTTTAGGGTTAGGGTTAGGGTTAGAGTTAGGGTTAGGGTACGGCTTAGGGTACGGGTGAGGGTATGGGTGAGGATACTGCATAGGGTATTGGTTAGGGTTAGGGTATGGCTTAGGATACGTGTTAGGGTACGGGTTAGGGTATGGCGTAGAGTGTGGGTTAGGGTTAGGGTTAGTGTTAGGGTTAGGGTTACGGTACGTCCTAGGGTACGTGTTAGGGTACGGGTAAGGGTACGGCGTAGGTTATGGGTTAGGGTTAGGGTTCGGGTTAGGGTACGGCTTAGGATACGGGTTAATGTACGGGTGAGGGTACGGCGTAGGTTATGGGTTAGGGTTAGGGTTAGTGTTAGGGTTATGGTACGGCTTAGGTTATGGGATAGGGTACAGGTGAGGGTATGGCATAGGTTAGGGGTTAGGGTTAGGGTTAGGTTTAGGGTTAGGGTACGGCTTCGGGTACGGGTGAGGGTATGGGTGAGGATACTGCGTAGGGTATTGGTTAGGGTTAGGGTACGGCTTAGGATACGGGTTAGGGTACGTGTTAGGGTATGGCGTACGGTATGGGTTAGGGTTAGGGTTAGGGTTAGGGTTAGGGTTAGGGTTAGGGTACGGCTTAGGGTACGGGTTAGGGTACGTGTGAGGTTACGGCGTAGGGTATAGTTTAGGGTTAGGGTTAGGGTTAGGGTACGGCTTAGGATACGGGTTAGGGTATGGGTGAGGTTACGGCGTAGGGTATAGTTTAGGGTTAGGGTTAGGGTTAGGGTACGGCTTAGGATACGGGTTAGGGTACGGGTGAGGGTACGGCGTAGCGTATGGTTTAGGGTTAGGGTTAGGGTTAGGGTACGGCTTAGGGTACGGGTTAGGGTACGGGTGAGGGTATGGCGTAGTGTATAGGTTAGGGTTAGGGTTAGGGTACGGCTTAGGGTACGGGTGAGGGTACGGGTGAGGGTACTGCGTAGGGTATTGGTTAGGGTTAGGATACGGCTTAGGATACGGGTTAGGGTACGGGTTAGGGTATGGCGTAGGGTATGGGTTAGGGTTAGGGTTAGGGTTAGGGTTAGGGTTAGGGTACGGCTTAGGATACGGGTTAGGTTACGGGTGAGGGTACGGCGTAGCGTATGGGTTAGGGTTAGGGTTAGGGTTAGTTTTAGGGTTAGGGATTGGTTTAGGGTACGGGTTAGGATTAGCGTACGTGTTAGGATTAGGTTTTGGGTTAGGGTTAGGGTACGCGTTAGGGTTAGGGTATAGGTTAGTGTTAGGGTACACGTTAGGATTAGGGTATTTATTAAACCTATCCCACTCTCTAGATACCACTTAGCACGTAAAGGAATGTTATTAGGGATCCAGCCATGGAGAAGATTTTAGTCACTAGGATAAGATAAAGAATAAACACATTATAAAAAAATCACATGAGGATTTTCTTTTTAACCTGTTCCTTAAAACACTAGTGTTTAGGAAATCTAATGGAGGCAAAAGCAGTAAAGGGTAGTTTAGGGTTAGGGTTAGGGTTAGGGTTAGGGTAGGGCTTAGGATACGGGTGAGGGTACTGGTGAGGGTACTGCGTAGGTTATTGGTTAGGGTTAGGGTACGGCTTAGGATACGGGTTAGGATATGGTTTAGGTTACGGCGTTGGGTATGGGTGAGGGTTAGGGTTAGGGTTAGGGTAAGGCTTTGGGTACGGGTTAGGGTACGGGTGAGGGTACGGCGTAGGGTAGAGGTTAGGGTTAGGTTTAGGGTTAGGGTACGGCTTAGGATACGGGTTAGGGTATGGGTGAGGGTACGGCGTAGCGTATGGGTTAGGGTTAGGGTTAGGGTTAGGGTTAGTTTTAGGGTTAGGGATTGGTTTAGGGTACGGGTTAGGATTAGCGTACGTGTTAGGGTTAGGGTTTGGGTTAGGGTTAGGGTACGCATTAGGGTTAGGGTGTGGGTTAGGGTTAGGGTACACGTTAGGATTAGGGTATTTATTAAACCTATCCCACTCTCTAGATACCACTTAGCACGTAAAGGTTTATTATTTGGGGTCCAGCCATGGAGAAGATTTTCGTCACTAGGATAAGATAAAGAATAAACACATTATAAAAAAATCACATTAGGATTTTCTTTTTAACCTGTTCCTTAAAACACTAGTGCTTAGGAAATCTAATGGAGGCAAAAGCAGTCAAGGGTAGTTTAGGGTTAGGGTTAGGGTTAGGGTTAGTGTTAGGGTTAGGGTACGGCTTAGGGTATGGGATAGGGTATGGGTGAGGGTACGGCATAGGGTAGGGTTTAGGGTTAGGGTTAGTGTTAGGGTTAGGGTTAGGGTATGGCTTAAGGTACGGGTGAGGGTACTGTGTAGGTCATTGGATAGGGTTAAGTTAAGGCTTAGGATACAGGTTATTGTATGGGTTATGGTACGGCGCAGGGTATGGGTAAGGGTTAGGGTTAGGGTTAGGGTTAGAGTTAGGGTACGGCTTAGGGTACGGGTTAGGGTACGGGTGAGGGTACGGCGTAGTGTATAGGTTAGGGTTAGGGTTAGGGTACGGCTTAGGGTACGGGTTAGGTTACGGGTGAGAGTACGGCGTAGGGTATGGGTTAGGGTTAGGGTTAGGGTTAGTGTTACTGTTAGGGTTAGGGTACGGCTTAGCGTATGGGATAGGGTACGGGTGAGGGTACGGCGTAGGGTAGGGGTTAGGGTTAGAGTTAGGGTTAGGGTTGGGGTTAGGGTACGGCTTAGGGTACGGGTGAGGGTACGGGTGAGGGTACTGCGTAGGGTATTGGTTAGGGTTAGGATACGGCTTAGGATACGGGTTAGGGTACGGGTTAGGGTATGGCGTAGGGTATGGGTTAGGGTTAGGGTTACGGTTAGGGTTAGGGTTAGGGTACGGCTTAGGATACGGGTTAGGGTACGGGTGAGGGTACGGCGTAGCGTATGGGTTAGGGTTAGGGTTAGGGTACGTCTTAGGGTACGGGTGAGGGTACGGGTGAGGGTACGGCGTAGGGTAAGGGTTAGGGTTAGGGTTAGGGTTAGGGTTAGTTTTAGGGTTAGGGATTGGTTTAGGGTACGGGTTAGGATTAGCGTACGTGTTAGGGTTAGGTTTTGGGTTAGGGTTAGGGTACGCGTTAGGGTTAGGGTATGGTTTAGGGTTAGGGTACACGTTAGGATTAGGGTATTTATTAAACCTATCCCACTCTCTAGATACCACTTAGCACGTAAAGGAATATTATTAGGGATCCAGCCATGGAGAAGATTTTAGTCACTAGGATAAGATAAAGAATAAACACATTATAAAAAAATCACATTAGGATTTTCTTTTTAACCTGTTCCTTAAAACACTAGTGCTTAGGAAATCTAATAGAGGCAAAAGCAATCAAGGGTAGTTTAGGGTTAGGGTTAGGGTTAGGGGTGGTCTTAGGGTTAGGGTTAGGGTATGGCTTAGGGTACGGGTGAGGGTACGGGTGAGGGTACTGCGTAGGGTATTGGTTTGGGTTAGGGTACGGCTTAGGATACGTGTTAGGGTACGGGTTAGGGTACGGCGTAGAGTGTTGGTCAGGGTTAGGGTTAGTGTTAGGGTTAGGGTTAGGGTATGGCTTAGGGTACGGGTGAGGGTACTGTGTAGGTCATTGGTTAGGGTTAGGTTAAGGCTTAGGATACAGGTTATTGTATGGGTTAGGGTACGGCGCAGGGTATGGGTAAGGGTTAGGGTTAGGGTTAGGGTTAGAGTTAGGGTACGGCTTAGGGTACGGGTTAGGGTACGGGTGAGGGTACGGCGTAGTGTATAGGTTAGGGTTAGGGTTAGGGTACGGCTTAGGGTACGGGTTAGGTTACGGGTGAGGGTACGGTGTAGGGTATGGGTTAGGGTTAGGGTTAGGGTACGTCTTAAGGTACGGGTTAGGGTACGGGTGAGGGTACGGCGTAGGGTAAGGGTTAGGGTTAGGGTTAGGGTTAGATTTAGGGTTAGGGATTGGTTTCGGGTACGGGTTAGGATTAGCGTACGTGTTAGGGTTAGGTTTTGGGTTAGGGTTAGGGTACGCGTTAGGGTTAGTGTATGGGTTAGGGTTAGGGTACACGTTAGGATTAGGGTATTTATTAAACCTATCCCACTCTCTAGATACCACGTAGCACGTAAAGGAATATTATTAGGGATCCAGCCATGGAGAAGATTTTAGTCACTAGGATAAGATAAAGAATAAACACACTATAAAAAAATCACATTAGGATTTTCTTTTTAACCTGTTCCTTAAAACACTAGTGCTTAGGAAATCTAATAGAGGCAAAAGCAATCAAGGGTAGTTTAGGGTTAGGGTTAGGGTTAGGGTTAGTGTTAGGGTTAGGGTACGGCTTAGGGTATGGGATAGGGTACGGGTGAGGGTACGGCGTAGGGTAGGGGTTAGGGTTAGGGTTAGGGTTAGGGTACGGCTTAGGTTACGGGTTAGGGTATGGGTGAGGATACTGCGTAGGGTATTGGTTAGGGTTAGGGTACGGCTTAGGATACGGGTTAGGGTACGTGTTAGGGTATGGCGTACGGTATGGGTTAGGGTTAGGGTTAGGGTTAGGTTTAGGGTTAGGGTACGGCTTAGGGTACGGGTTAGGGTACGGGTGAGGTTACGGCGTAGGGTATAGTTTAGAATTAGGGTTAGGGTTAGGGTACGGCTTAGGATACGGGTTAGGGTACGGGTGAGGGTACGGCGTAGCGTATGGTTTAGGGTTAGGGTTAGGGTTAGGGTACGGCTTAGGGTACGGGTTAGGGTACGGGTGAGGGTACGGCGTAGGTTATGGGTTAGGGTTAGGGTTAGGGTTAGGTTTAGTTTTAGGGTTAGGGATTGGTTTATGGTACGGGTTAGTATTAGCATACTTGTTCGGGTTAGTGTTTTGGTTAGGGTTAGGGTACGCGTTAGGGTTAGGGTATGGGTTAGGTTTAGGGTACACTTTAGGATTAGGGTATTTATTAAACCTATCCCACTCTCTAGATACCACTTAGCACGTAAAGGAATATTATTTGGGGTTCAGCCATGGAGAAGATTTTAGTCACTAGGATAAGATAAAGAATAAACACATTATAAAAAAATCACATAAGGTTTTCTTTTTAACCTGTTCCTTAAAACACTAGTGTTTAGGAAATCTAATGGAGGCAAAAGCAGTAAAGGGTAGTTTAGGGTTAGGGTTAGGGTTAGGGTTAGGGTAGGGCTTAGGATACGGGTGAGGGTACTGGTGAGGGTACTGCGTAGGTTATTGGTTAGGGTTAGGGTACGGCTTAGGATACGGGTTAGGATATGGGTTAGGTTATGGCGTTGGGTATGGGTGAGGGTTAGGGTTAGGGTTAGGGTAAGGCTTTGGGTACGGGTTAGGGTACGGGTGAGGGTACGTCGTAGGGTAGAGGTTAGGGTTAGGTTTAGGGTTAGGGTACGGCTTAGGATACGGTTTAGGGTATGGGTGAGGGTACGGCGTAGCGTATGGGTTAGGGTTAGTGTTAGGGTTAGGGTTAGTTTTAGGGTTAGGGCTTGGTTTAGGGTACAGGTTAGGATTAGCGTACGTGTTAGGGTTAGGGTTTGGGTTAGGGTTAGGGTACGCATTAGGGTTAGGGTATGGGTTAGGGTTAGGGTACACGTTAGGATTAGGGTATTTATTAAACCTATCCCACTCTCTAGATACCACTTAACACGTAAAGGAATATTATTTAGGGTCCAGCCATGGAGAAGATTTTCGTCACTAGGATAAGATAAAGAATAAACACATTATAAAAAAATCACATTAGGATTTTCTTTTTAACCTGTTCCTTAAAACACTAGTGCTTAGGAAATCTAATGGAGGCAAAAGCAGTCAAGGGTAGTTTAGGGTTAGGGTTAGGGTTAGGGTTAGTGTTAGGGTTAGGGTACGGCTTAGGGTATGGGATAGGGTATGGGTGAGGGTACGGCATAGGGTAGGGTTTAGGGTTAGGGTTAGTGTTAGGGTTAGGGTTAGGGTATGGCTTAGGGTACGGGTGAGGGTACTGTGTAGGTCATTGGTTAGGGTTAGGTTAAGGCTTAGGATACAGGTTATTGTATGGGTTAGGGTATGGCGCAGGGTATGGGTAAGGGTTAGGGTTAGGGTTAGGGTTAGAGTTAGGGTACGGCTTAAGGTACGGGTTAGGGTACGGGTGAGGGTACGGCATAGTGTATAGGTTAGGGTTAGGGTTAGGGTACGGCTTAGGGTACGGGTTAGGTTACGGGTGAGGGTACGGCATAGGGTATGGGTTAGGGTTAGGGTTAGGGTTAGGGTTAGTGTTAGTGTTAGGGTTAGGGTACGGCTTAGCGTATGGGATAGGGTACGGGTGAGGGTACGGCGTAGGTTATGGGTTAGGGTTAGGGTTAGTGTTAGGGTTATGGTACGGCTTAAGTTATGGGATAGGGTACAGGTGAGGGTATGGCATAGGGTAGGGTTTAGAGTTAGGGTTAGGGTTAGGGTTAGGGTACGGCTTAGGGTACGGGTGAGGGTATGGGTGAGGATACTGCATAGGGTATTGGTTAGGGTTAGGGTACGGCTTAGGATATGGGTTAGGGTACATGTTAGGGTATGGCGTACGGTATGGGTTAGGGTTAGGGTTAGGGTTAGGTTTAGGGTACGGCTTAGGGTACGGGTTAGGGTACGGGTGAGGTTACGGCGTAGGGTATAGTTTAGAGTTAGGGTTAGGGTTAGGGTACGGCTTAGGATACGGGTTAGGGTACGGGTGAGGGTACGGCGTAGCGTATGGTTTAGGGTTAGGGTTAGGGTTAGGGTACGGCTTAGGGTACGGGTTAGGGTACGGGTGAGGGTACGGCGTAGGTTATGGGTTACGGTTAGGGTTAGGGTTAGGGTTAGTTTTAGGGTTAGGGATTGGTTTAGGGTACGGGTTAGGATTAGCATACTTGTTCGGGTTAGGGTTTTGGTTAGGGTTAGGGTACGCGTTAGGGTTAGGGTATGGGTTAGGTTTAGGGTACACTTTAGGATTAGGGTATTTATTAAACCTATCCCACTTTCTAGATACCACTTAGCACGTAAAGGAATATTATTTGGGGTTCAGCCATGGACAAGATTTTATTCACTAGGATAAGATAAAGAATAAACACATTATAAAAAAATCACATAAGGTTTTCTTTTTAACCTGTTCCTTTAAACACTAGTGTTTAGGAAATCTAATGGAGGCAAAAGCAGTAAAGGGTAGTTTAGGGTTAGGGTTAGGGTTAGGGTTAGGGTAGGGCTTAGGATACGGGTGAGGGTACTGGTGAGGGTACTGCGTAGGTTATTGGTTAGGGTTAGGGTACGGCTTAGGATACGGGTTAGGATATGGGTTAGGTTACGGCGTTGGGTATGGGTGAGGGTTAGGGTTAGGGTTAGGGTAAGGCTTTGGGTACGGGTTAGGGTACGGGTGAGGGTACGGCATAGTGTATAGGTTAGGGTTAGGGTTAGGGTACGGCTTAGGGTACGGGTTAGGTTACGGGTGAGGGTACGGCGTAGGGTATGGGTTAGGGTTAGGGTTAGGGTTAGTGTTAGTGTTAGGGTTAGGGTACGGCTTAGCGTATGGGATAGGGTACGGGTGAGGGTACGGCGTAGGGTAGGGGTTAGGGTTAGGATACGGCTTAGGATACGGGTTAGGGTACGGGTTAGGGTATGGCGTAGGGTATGTGTTAGGGTTAGGGTTAGGGTTAGGGTTAGTTTTAGGGTTAGGTATTGGTTTAGGGTACGGGTTAGGATTAGCGTACGTGTTAGGATTAGGTTTTGGGTTAGGGTTAGGGTACGCGTTAGGGTTAGGGTATAGGTTAGGGTTAGGGTACACGTAAGATTAGGGTATTTATTAAACCTATCCCACTCTCTAGATACCACTTAGCACGTAAAGGAATATTATTAGGGATCCAGCCATGGAGAAGATTTTAGTCACTAGGATAAGATAAAGAATAAACACATTATAAAAAAATCACATTAGGATTTTCTTTTTAACCTGTTCCTTAAAACACTAGTGCTTAGGAAATCTAATAGAGGCAAAAGCAATCAAGGGTAGTTTAGGGTTAGGGTTAGGGTTAGGGTTAGTGTTAGGGTTAGGGTACGGCTTAGGGTATGGGATAGGGTACGGGTGAGGGTACGGCGTAGGGTAGGGGTTAGGGTTAGGGTTAGGGTTAGGTTTAGGGTATGGCTTAGTGTACGAGTGAGTGTACGGGTGAGGGTACTGCGTAGGGTATTGGTTAGGGTTAGGGTATGGCTTAGGATACGTGTTAAGTTACGGGTTAGGGTACGGCGTAGAGTGTGGGTTAGGGTTAGGGTTAGTGTTAGGGTTAGGGTTACGGTACGTCTTAGGGTACGTGTTAGGGTACGGGTGAGGGTACGGCGTAGGTTATGGGTTAGGGTTAGGGTTAGGGTTAGGGTTAGGGTACGGCTTAGGTTATGGGATAGGGTACAGGTGAGGGTATGGCATAGGGTATGGGTTAGGGTTAGGTTTAGGGTTAGGGTTAGGGTACGGCTTAGGGTACGGGTGAGGGTATGGGTGAGGATACTGCGTAGGGTATTGGTTAGGGTTACGGTACGTCTTAGGATACGGGTTAGCGTACGGGTGAGGGTACGGCGTAAGTTATGGGTTAGGGTTAGGGTTAGGGTTAGTGTTAGGGTTATGGTACGGCTTAGGTTATGGGATAGGGTACAGGTGAGGGTATGGCATAGGGTAGGGTTTAGGGTTAGGGTTAGGGTTAGAGTTAGGGTTAGGGTACGGCTTAGGGTACGGGTGAGGGTATGGGTGAGGATACTGCATAGGGTATTGGTTAGGGTTAGGGTATGGCTTAGGATACGTGTTAGGGTACGGGTTAGGGTATGGCGTAGAGTGTGGGTTAGGGTTAGGGTTAGTGTTAGGGTTAGGGTTACGGTACGTCCTAGGGTACGTGTTAGGGTACGGGTGAGGGTACAGCGTAGGTTATGGGTTAGGGTTAGGGTTAGGGTTAGGGTTAGGGTACGGCTTAGGATACGGGTTAATGTACGGGTGAGGGTACGGCGTAGGTTATGGGTTAGGGTTAGGGTTAGTGTTAGGGTTATGGTACGGCTTAGGTTATGGGATAGGGTACAGGTGAGGGTATGGCATAGGTTAGGGGTTAGGGTTAGTGTTAGGTTTAGGGTTAGGGTACGGCTTCGGGTACGGGTGAGGGTATGGGTGAGGATACTGCGTAGGGTATTGGTTAGGGTTAGGGTACGGCTTAGGATACGGGTTAGGGTACGTGTTAGGGTATGGCGTATGGTATGGGTTAGGGTTAGGGTTAGGGTTAGGGTTAGGGTTAGGGTTAGGGTACGGCTTAGGGTACGGGTTAGGGTACGTGTGAGGTTACGGCGTAGGGTATAGTTTAGGGTTAGGGTTAGGGTTAGGGTACGGCTTAGGATACGGGTTAGGGTATGGGTGAGGTTACGGCGTAGGGTATAGTTTAGGGTTAGGGTTAGGGTTAGGGTACGGCTTAGGATACGGGTTAGGGTACGGGTGAGGGTACGGCGTAGCGTATGGTTTAGGGTTAGGGTTAGGGTTAGGGTACGGCTTAGGGTACGGGTTAGGGTACGGGTGAGGGTATGGCGTAGTGTATAGGTTAGGGTTAGGTTTAGGGTACGGCTTAGGGTAAGGGTGAGGGTATGGGTGAGGGTACTGCGTAGGGTATTGGTTAGGGTTAGGATACGGCTTAGGATACGGGTTAGGGTACGGGTTAGGGTATGGCGTAGGGTATGGGTTAGGGTTAGGGTTAGGGTTAGGGTTAGGGTTAGGGTTAGGGTACGGCTTAGGATACGGGTTAGGTTACGGGTGAGGGTACGGCGTAGCGTATGGGTTAGGGTTAGGGTTAGGGTTAGTTTTAGGGTTAGGGATTGGTTTAGGGTACGGGTTAGGATTAGCGTACGTGTTACGATTAGGTTTTGGGTTAGGGTTAGGGTACGCGTTAGGGTTAGGGTATAGGTTAGTGTTAGGGTACACGTTAGGATTAGGGTGTTTATTAAACCTATCCCACTCTCTAGATACCACTTAGCACGTAAAGGAATGTTATTAGGGATCCAGCCATGGAGAAGATTTTAGTCACTAGGATAAGATAAAGAATAAACACATTATAAAAAAATCACATGAGGATTTTCTTTTTAACCTGTTCCTTAAAACACTAGTGTTTAGGAAATCTAATGGAGGCAAGAGCAGTAAAGGGTAGTTTAGGGTTAGGGTTAGGATTAGGGTTAGGGTAGGGCTTAGGATACGGGTGAGGGTACTGGTGAGGGTACTGCGTAGGTTATTGGTTAGGGTTAGGGTACGGCTTAGGATACGGGTTAGGATATGGTTTAGGTTACGGCGTTGGGTATGGGTGAGGGTTAGGGTTAGGGTTAGGGTAAGGCTTTGGGTACGGGTTAGGGTACGGGTGAGGGTACGGCGTAGGGTAGAGGTTAGGGTTAGGTTTAGGGTTAGGGTACGGCTTAGGATACGGGTTAGGGTATGGGTGAGGGTACGGCGTAGCGTATGGGTTAGGGTTAGGGTTAGGGTTAGGGTTAGTTTTAGGGTTAGGGATTGGATTAGGGTACGGGTTAGGATTAGCGTACGTGTTAGGGTTAGGGTTTGGGTTAGGGTTAGGGTACGCATTAGGGTTAGGGTGTGGGTTAGGGTTAGGGTACACGTTAGGATTAGGGTATTTATTAAACCTATCCCACTCTCTAGATACCACTTAGCACGTAAAGGTTTATTATTTGGGGTCCAGCCATGGAGAAGATTTTCGTCACTAGGATAAGATAAAGAATAAACAAATTATAAAAAAATCACATTAGGATTTTCTTTTTAACCTGTTCCTTAAAACACTAGTGCTTAGGAAATCTAATGGAGGCAAAAGCAGTCAAGGGTAGTTTAGGGTTAGGGTTAGGGTTAGGGTTAGTGTTAGGGTTAGGGTACGGCTTAGGGTATGGGATAGGGTATGGGTGAGGGTACGGCATAGGGTAGGGTTTAGATTTAGGGTTAGTGTTAGGGTTAGGGTTAGGGTATGGCTTAAGGTACGGGTGAGGGTACTGTGTAGGTCATTGGATAGGGTTAAGTTAAGGCTTAGGATACAGGTTACTGTATGGGTTATGGTACGGCGCAGGGTATGGGTAAGGGTTAGGGTTAGGGTTAGGGTTAGAGTTAGGGTACGGCTTAGGGTACGGGTTAGGGTACGGGTGAGGGTACGGCGTAGTGTATAGGTTAGGGTTAGGGTTAGGGTACGGCTTAGGGTACGGGTTAGGTTACGGGTGAGAGTACGGCGTAGGGTATGGGTTAGGGTTAGGGTTAGGGTTAGTGTTACTGTTAGGGTTAGGGTACGGCTTAGCGTATGGGATAGGGTACGGGTGAGGGTACGGCGTAGGGTAGGGGTTAGGGTTAGAGTTAGGGTTAGGGTTGGGGTTAGGGTACGGCTTAGGGTACGGGTGAGGGTACGGGTGAGGGTACTGCGTAGGGTATTGGTTAGGGTTAGGATACGGCTTAGGATACGGGTTAGGGTACGGGTTAGGGTATGGCGTAGGGTATGGGTTAGGGTTAGGGTTACGGTTAGGGTTAGGGTTAGGGTACGGCTTAGGATACGGGTTAGGGTACGGGTGAGGGTACGGCGTAGCGTATGGGTTAGGGTTAGGGTTAGGGTACGTCTTAGGGTACGGGTGAGGGTACGGGTGAGGGTACGGCGTAGGGTAAGGGTTAGGGTTAGGGTTAGGGTTAGGGTTAGTTTTAGGGTTAGGGATTGGTTTAGGGTACGGGTTAGGATTAGCGTACGTGTTAGGGTTAGGTTTTGGGTTAGGGTTAGGGTACGCGTTAGGGTTAGGGTATGGTTTAGGGTTAGGGTACACGTTAGGATTAGGGTATTTATTAAACCTATCCCACTCTCTAGATACCACTTAGCACGTAAAGGAATATTATTAGGGATCCAGCCATGGAGAAGATTTTAGTCACTAGGATAAGATAAAGAATAAACACATTATAAAAAAATCACATTAGGATTTTCTTTTTAACCTGTTCCTTAAAACACTAGTGCTTAGGAAATCTAATAGAGGCAAAAGCAATCAAGGGTAGTTTAGGGTTAGGGTTAGGGTTAGGGGTAGTCTTAGGGTTAGGGTTAGGGTATGGCTTAGGGTACGGGTGAGGGTACGGGTGAGGGTACTGCGTAGGGTATTGGTTTGGGTTAGGGTACGGCTTAGGATACGTGTTAGGGTACGGGTTAGGGTACGGCGTAGAGTGTTGGTCAGGGTTAGGGTTAGTGTTAGGGTTAGGGTTAGGGTATGGCTTAGGGTACGGGTGAGGGTACTGTGTAGGTCATTGGTTAGGGTTAGGTTAAGGCTTAGGATACAGGTTATTGTATGGGTTAGGGTACGGCGCAGGGTATGGGTAAGGGTTAGGGTTAGGGTTAGGGTTAGAGTTAGGGTACGGCTTAGGGTACGGGTTAGGGTACGGGTGAGGGTACGGCGTAGTGTATAGGTTAGGGTTAGGGTTAGGGTACGGCTTAGGGTACGGGTTAGGTTACGGGTGAGGGTACGGTGTAGGGTATGGGTTAGGGTTAGGGTTAGGGTACGTCTTAGGGTACGGGTTAGGGTACGGGTGAGGGTACGGCGTAGGGTAAGGGTTAGGGTTAGGGTTAGGGTTAGTTTTAGGGTTAGGGATTGGTTTCGGGTACGGGTTAGGATTAGCGTACGTGTTAGGGTTAGGTTTTGGGTTAGGGTTAGGGTACGCGTTAGGGTTAGTGTATGGGTTAGGGTTAGGGTACACGTTAGGATTAGGGTATTTATTAAACCTATCCCACTCTCTAGATACCACGTAGCACGTAAAGGAATATTATTAGGGATCCAGCCATGGAGAAGATTTTAGTCACTAGGATAAGATAAAGAATAAACACACTATAAAAAAATCACATTAGGATTTTCTTTTTAACCTGTTCCTTAAAACACTAGTGCTTAGGAAATCTAATAGAGGCAAAAGCAATCAAGGGTAGTTTAGGGTTAGGGTTAGGGTTAGGGTTAGTGTTAGGGTTAGGGTACGGCTTAGGGTATGGGATAGGGTACGGGTGAGGGTACGGCGTAGGGTAGGGGTTAGGGTTAGGGTTAGGGTTAGGGTACGGCTTAGGTTACGGGTTAGGGTATGGGTGAGGATACTGCGTAGGGTATTGGTTAGGGTTAGGGTACGGCTTAGGATACGGGTTAGGGTACGTGTTAGGGTATGGCGTACGGTATGGGTTAGGGTTAGGGTTAGGGTTAGGTTTAGGGTTAGGGTACGGCTTAGGGTACGGGTTAGGGTACGGGTGAGGTTACGGCGTAGGGTATAGTTTAGAATTAGGGTTAGGGTTAGGGTACGGCTTAGGGTACGGGTTAGGGTACGGGTGAGGGTACGGCGTAGGTTATGGGTTAGGGTTAGGGTTAGGGTTAGGTTTAGTTTTAGGGTTAGGGATTGGTTTAGGGTACGGGTTAGGATTAGCATACTTGTTCGGGTTAGTGTTTTGGTTAGGGTTAGGGTACGCGTTAGGGTTAGGGTATGGGTTAGGTTTAGGGTACACTTTAGGATTAGGGTATTTATTAAACCTATCCCACTCTCTAGATACCACTTAGCACGTAAAGGAATATTATTTGGGGTTCAGCCATGGAGAAGATTTTAGTCACTAGGATAAGATAAAGAATAAACACATTATAAAAAAATCACATAAGGTTTTCTTTTTAACCTGTTCCTTAAAACACTAGTGTTTAGGAAATCTAATGGAGGCAAAAGCAGTAAAGGGTAGTTTAGGGTTAGGGTTAGGGTTAGGGTTAGGGTAGGGCTTAGGATACGGGTGAGGGTACTGGTGAGGGTACTGCGTAGGTTATTGGTTAGGGTTAGGGTACGGCTTAGGATACGGGTTAGGATATGGGTTAGGTTATGGCGTTGGGTATGGGTGAGGGTTAGGGTTAGGGTTAGGGTAAGGCTTTGGGTACGGGTTAGGGTACGGGTGAGGGTACGGCGTAGGGTAGAGGTTAGGGTTAGGTTTAGGGTTAGGGTACGGCTTAGGATACGGTTTAGGGTATGGGTGAGGGTACGGCGTAGCGTATGGGTTAGGGTTAGTGTTAGAGTTAGGGTTAGTTTTAGGGTTAGGGCTTGGTTTAGGGTACAGGTTAGGATTAGCGTACGTGTTAGGGTTAGGGTTTGGGTTAGGGTTAGGGTACGCATTAGGGTTAGGGTATGGGTTAGGGTTAGGGTACACGTTAGGATTAGGGTATTTATTAAACCTATCCCACTCTCTAGATACCACTTAGCACGTAAAGGAATATTATTTAGGGTCCAGCCATGGAGAAGATTTTCGTCACTAGGATAAGATAAAGAATAAACACATTATAAAAAAATCACATTAGGATTTTCTTTTTAACCTGTTCCTTAAAACACTAGTGCTTAGGAAATCTAATGGAGGCAAAAGCAATCAAGGGTAGTTTAGGGTTAGGGTTAGGGTTAGGGTTAGTGTTAGGGTTAGGGTACGGCTTAGGGTATGGGATAGGGTATGGGTGAGGGTACGGCATAGGGTAGGGTTTAGGGTTAGGGTTAGTGTTAGGGTTAGGGTTAGGGTATGGCTTAGGGTACGGGTGAGGGTACTGTGTAGGTCATTGGTTAGGGTTAGGTTAAGGCTTAGGATACAGGTTATTGTATGGTTTAGGGTATGGCGCAGGGTATGGGTAAGGGTTAGGGTTAGGGTTAGGGTTAGAGTTAGGGTACGGCTTAAGGTACGGGTTAGGGTACGGGTGAGGGTACGGCATAGTGTATAGGTTAGGGTTAGGGTTAGGGTACGGCTTAGGGTACGGGTTAGGTTACGGGTGAGGGTACGGCATAGGGTATGGGTTAGGGTTAGGGTTAGGGTTAGGGTTAGTGTTAGTGTTAGGGTTAGGGTACGGCTTAGCGTATGGGATAGGGTACGGGTGAGGGTACGGCGTAGGTTATGGGTTAGGGTTAGGGTTAGTGTTAGGGTTATGGTACGGCTTAAGTTATGGGATAGGGTACAGGTGAGGGTATGGCATAGGGTAGGGTTTAGAGTTAGGGTTAGGGTTAGGGTTAGGGTATGGCTTAGGGTACGGGTGAGGGTATGGGTGAGGATACTGCATAGGGTATTGGTTAGGGTTAGGGTACGGCTTAGGATATGGGTTAGGGTACATGTTAGGGTATGGCGTACGGTATGGGTTAGGGTTAGGGTTAGGGTTAGGTTTAGGGTACGGCTTAGGGTTCGGGTTAGGGTACGGGTGAGGTTACGGCGTAGGGTATAGTTTAGAGTTAGGGTTAGGGTTAGGGTACGGCTTAGGATACGGGTTAGGGTACGGGTGAGGGTACGGCGTAGCGTATGGTTTAGGGTTAGGGTTAGGGTTAGGGTACGGCTTAGGGTACGGGTTAGGGTACGGGTGAGGGTACGGCGTAGGTTATGGGTTACGGTTAGGGTTAGGGTTAGGGTTAGTTTTAGGGTTAGGGATTGGTTTAGGGTACGGGTTAGGATTAGCATACTTGTTCGGGTTAGGGTTTTGGTTAGGGTTAGGGTACGCGTTAGGGTTAGGGTATGGGTTAGGTTTAGGGTACACTTTAGGATTAGGGTATTTATTAAACCTATCCCACTTTCTAGATACCACTTAGCACGTAAAGGAATATTATTTGGGGTTCAGCCATGGACAAGATTTTATTCACTAGGATAAGATAAAGAATAAACACATTATAAAAAAATCACATAAGGTTTTCTTTTTAACCTGTTCCTTTAAACACTAGTGTTTAGGAAATCTAATGGAGGCAAAAGCAGTAAAGGGTAGTTTAGGGTTAGGGTTAGGGTTAGGGTTAGGGTAGGGCTTAGGATACGGGTGAGGGTACTGGTGAGGGTACTGCGTAGGTTATTGGTTAGGGTTAGGGTACGGCTTAGGATACGGGTTAGGATATGGGTTAGGTTACGGCGTTGGGTATGGGTGAGGGTTAGGGTTAGGGTTAGGGTAAGGCTTTGGGTACGGGTTAGGGTACGGGTGAGGGTACGGCATAGGGTAGAGGTTAGGGTTAGTTTTAGGGTTAGGGTACGGCTTAGGATACGGGTTAGGGTATGGGTGAGGGTACTGCGTAGCGTATGGGTTAGGGTTAGGGTTAGGGTTAGGGTTAGTTTTAGGGTTAGGGCTTGGTTTAGGGTACATGTTAGGATTAGCGTACGTGTTAGGGTTAGGTTTTGGGTTAGGGTTAGGGTACGCATTAGGGTTAGGGTATGGGTTAGGGTTAGGGTACACGTTAGGATTAGGGTATTTATTAAACCTGTCCCACTCTCTAGATACCACTTAGCACGTAAAGGAATATTATTTAGGGTCCAGCCATGGAGAAGATTTTCGTCACTAGGATAAGATAAAGAATAAACACATTATAAAAAAATCACATTAGGATTTTCTTTTTAACCTGTTCCTTAAAACACTCGTGCTTAGGAAATCTAATGGAGGCAAAAGCAGTCAAGGGTAGTATAGGGTTAGGGTTAGGGTTAGGGTTAGTGTTAGGGTTAGGGTACGGCTTAGGGTATGGGATAGGGTATGGGTGAGGGTACGGCATAGGGTAGGGTTTAGGGTTAGGGTTAGTGTTAGGGTTAGGGTTAGGGTATGGCTTAGGGTACGGGTGAGGGTACTGTGTAGGTCATTGGTTAGGGTTAGGTTAAGGCTTAGGAAACAGGTTATTGTATGGGTTAGGGTACGGGGCAGGCTATGGGTAAGGGTTAGTGTTAGGGTTAGAGTTAGGGTACGGCTTAGGGTACGGGTTAGGGTACGGGTGAGGGTACGGCATAGTGTATAGGTTAGGGTTAGGGTTAGGGTACGGCTTAGGGTACGGGTTAGGTTACGGGTGAGGGTACGGCGTAGGGTATGGGTTAGGGTTAGGGTTAGGGTTAGGGTTAGTGTTAGTGTTAGGGTTAGGGTACGGCTTAGCGTATGGGATAGGGTACGGGTGAGGGTACGGCGTAGGGTAGGGGTTAGGGTTAGGATACGGCTTAGGATACGGGTTAGGGTACGGGTTAGGGTATGGCGTAGGGTATGGGTTAGGGTTAGGGTTAGGGTTAGGGTTAGTTTTAGGGTTAGGTATTGGTTTAGGGTACGGGTTAGGATTAGCGTACGTGTTAGGATTAGGTTTTGGGTTAGGGTTAGGGTACGCGTTAGGGTTAGGGTATAGATTAGGGTTAGGGTACACGTAAGATTAGGGTATTTATTAAACCTATCCCACTCTCTAGATACCACTTAGCACGTAAAGGAATATTATTAGGGATCCAGCCATGGAGAAGATTTTAGTCACTAGGATAAGATAAAGAATAAACACATTATAAAAAAATCACATTAGGATTTTCTTTTTAACCTGTTCCTTAAAACACTAGTGCTTAGGAAATCTAATAGAGGCAAAAGCAATCAAGGGTAGTTTAGGGTTAGGGTTAGGGTTAGGGTTAGTGTTAGGGTTAGGGTACGGCTTAGGGTATGGGATAGGGTACGGGTGAGGGTACGGCGTAGGGTAGGGGTTAGGGTTAGGGTTAGGGTTAGGGTTAGGGTATGGCTTAGTGTACGAGTGAGTGTACGGGTGAGGGTACTGCGTAGGGTATTGGTTAGGGTTAGGGTATGGCTTAGGATACGTGTTAGGGTACGGGTTAGGGTACGGCGTAGAGTGTGGGTTAGGGTTAGGGTTAGTGTTAGGGTTAGGGTTACGGTACGTCTTAGGGTACGTGTTAGGGTACGGGTGAGGGTACGGCGTAGGTTATGGGTTAGGGTTAGGGTTAGGGTTAGGGTTAGGGTACGGCTTAGGTTATGGGATAGGGTACAGGTGAGGGTATGGCATAGGGTATGGGTTAGGGTTAGGGTTAGGGTTAGGGTTAGGGTACGGCTTAGGGTACGGGTGAGGGTATGGGTGAGGATACTGCGTAGGGTATTGGTTAGGGTTACGGTACGTCTTAGGATACGGGTTAGCGTACGGGTGAGGGTACGGCGTAAGTTATGGGTTAGGGTTAGGGTTAGGGTTAGTGTTAGGGTTATGGTACGGCTTAGGTTATGGGATAGGGTACAGGTGAGGGTATGGCATAGGGTAGGGTTTAGGGTTAGGGTTAGGGTTAGAGTTAGGGTTAGGGTACGGCTTAGGGTACGGGTGAGGGTATGGGTGAGGATACTGCATAGGGTATTGGTTAGGGTTAGGGTATGGCTTAGGATACGTGTTAGGGTACGGGTTAGGGTATGGCGTAGAGTGTGGGTTAGGGTTAGGGTTAGTGTTAGGGTTAGGGTTACGGTACGTCCTAGGGTACGTGTTAGGGTACGGGTGAGGGTACGGCGTAGGTTATGGGTTAGGGTTAGGGTTAGGGTTCGGGTTAGGGTACGGCTTAGGATACGGGTTAATGTACGGGTGAGGGTACGGCGTAGGTTATGGGTTAGGGTTAGGGTTAGTGTTAGGGTTATGGTACGGCTTAGGTTATGGGATAGGGTACAGGTGAGGGTATGGCATAGGTTAGGGGTTAGGGTTAGGGTTAGGTTTAGGGTTAGGGTACGGCTTCGGGTACGGGTGAGGGTATGGGTGAGGATACTGCGTAGGGTATTGGTTAGGGTTAGGGTACGGCTTAGGATACGGGTTAGGGTACGTGTTAGGGTATGGCGTACGGTATGGGTTAGGGTTAGGGTTAGGGTTAGGGTTAGGGTTAGGGTTAGGGTACGGCTTAGGGTACGGGTTAGGGTACGTCTGAGGTTACGGCGTAGGGTATAGTTTAGGGTTAGGGTTAGGGTTAGGGTACGGCTTAGGATACGGGTTAGGGTATGGGTGAGGTTACGGCGTAGGGTATAGTTTAGGGTTAGGGTTAGGGTTAGGGTACGGCTTAGGATACGGGTTAGGGTACGGGTGAGGGTACGGCATAGCGTATGGTTTAGGGTTAGGGTTAGGGTTAGGGTACGGCTTAGGGTACGGGTTAGGGTACGGGTGAGGGTATGGCGTAGTGTATAGGTTAGGGTTAGGGTTAGGGTACGGCTTAGGGTACGGGTGAGGGTACGGGTGAGGGTACTGCGTAGGGTATTGGTTAGGGTTAGGATACGGCTTAGGATACGGGTTAGGGTACGGGTTAGGGTATGGCGTAGGGTATGGGTTAGGGTTAGGGTTAGGGTTAGGGTTAGGGTTAGGGTACGGCTTAGGATACGGGTTAGGTTACGGGTGAGGGTACGGTGTAGCGTATGGGTTAGGGTTAGGGTTATGGTTAGTTTTAGGGTTAGGGATTGGTTTAGGGTACGGGTTAGGATTAGCGTACGTGTTAGGATTAGGTTTTGGGTTAGGGTTAGGGTACGCGTTAGGGTTAGGGTATAGGTTAGTGTTAGGGTACACGTTAGGATTAGGGTATTTATTAAACCTATCCCACTCTCTAGATACCACTTAGCACGTAAAGGAATGTTATTAGGGATCCAGCCATGGAGAAGATTTTAGTCACTAGGATAAGATAAAGAATAAACACATTATAAAAAAATCACATGAGGATTTTCTTTTTAACCTGTTCCTTAAAACACTAGTGTTTAGGAAATCTAATGGAGGCAAAAGCAGTAAAGGGTAGTTTAGGGTTAGGGTTAGGGTTAGGGTTAGGGTAGGGCTTAGGATACGGGTGAGGGTACTGGTGAGGGTACTGCGTAGGTTATTGGTTAGGGTTAGGGTACGGCTTAGGATACGGGTTAGGATATGGTTTAGGTTACGGCGTTGGGTATGGGTGAGGGTTAGGGTTAGGGTTAGGGTAAGGCTTTGGGTACGGGTTAGGGTACGGGTGAGGGTACGGCGTAGGGTAGAGGTTAGGGTTAGGTTTAGGGTTAGGGTACGGCTTAGGATACGGGTTAGGGTATGGGTGAGGGTACGGCGTAGCGTATGGGTTAGGGTTAGGGTTAGGGTTAGGATTAGTTTTAGGGTTAGGGATTGGTTTAGGGTACGGGTTAGGATTAGCGTACGTGTTAGGGTTAGGGTTTGGGTTAGGGTTAGGGTACGCATTAGGGTTAGGGTGTGGGTTAGGGTTAGGGTACACGTTAGGATTAGGGTATTTATTAAACCTATCCCACCCTCTAGATACCACTTAGCACGTAAAGGTTTATTATTTGGGGTCCAGCCATGGAGAAGATTTTCGTCACTAGGATAAGATAAGAATAAACACATTATAAAAAAATCACATTAGGATTTTCTTTTTAACCTGTTCCTTAAAACACTAGTGCTTAGGAAATCTAATGGAGGCAAAAGCAGTCAAGGGTAGTTTAGGGTTAGAGTTAGGGTTAGGGTTAGTGTTAGGGTTAGGGTTAGGGTATGGCTTAGGGTACGGGTGAGGGTACGGGTGAGGGTACTGCGTAGGGTATTGGTTTGGGTTAGGGTACGGCTTAGGATACGTGTTAGGGTACGGGTTAGGGTACGGCGTAGAGTGTTGGTCAGGGTTAGGGTTAGTGTTAGGGTTAGGGTTAGGGTATGGCTTAGGGTACGGGTGAGGGTACTGTGTAGGTCATTGGATAGGGTTAAGTTAAGGCTTAGGATACAGGTTACTGTATGGGTTATGGTACGGCGCAGGGTATGGGTAAGGGTTAGGGTTAGGGTTAGGGTTAGAGTTAGGGTACGGCTTAGGGTACGGGTTAGGGTACGGGTGAGGGTACGGCGTAGTGTATAGGTTAGGGTTAGGGTTAGGGTACGGCTTAGGGTACGGGTTAGGTTACGGGTGAGAGTACGGCGTAGGGTATGGGTTAGGGTTAGGGTTAGGGTTAGTGTTACTGTTAGGGTTAGGGTACGGCTTAGCGTATGGGATAGGGTACGGGTGAGGGTACGGCGTAGGGTAGGGGTTAGGGTTAGAGTTAGGGTTAGGGTTGGGGTTAGGGTACGGCTTAGGGTACGGGTGAGGGTACGGGTGAGGGTACTGCGTAGGGTATTGGTTAGGGTTAGGATACGGCTTAGGATACGGGTTAGGGTACGGGTTAGGGTATGGCGTAGGGTATGGGTTAGGGTTAGGGTTACGGTTAGGGTTAGGGTTAGGGTACGGCTTAGGATACGGGTTAGGGTACGGGTGAGGGTACGGCGTAGCGTATGGGTTAGGGTTAGGGTTAGGGTACGTCTTAGGGTACGGGTGAGGGTACGGGTGAGGGTACGGCGTAGGGTAAGGGTTAGGGTTAGGGTTAGGGTTAGGGTTAGTTTTAGGGTTAGGGATTGGTTTAGGGTACGGGTTAGGATTAGCGTACGTGTTAGGGTTAGGTTTTGGGTTAGGGTTAGGGTACGCGTTAGGGTTAGGGTATGGTTTAGGGTTAGGGTACACGTTAGGATTAGGGTATTTATTAAACCTATCCCACTCTCTAGATACCACTTAGCACGTAAAGGAATATTATTAGGGATCCAGCCATGGAGAAGATTTTAGTCACTAGGATAAGATAAAGAATAAACACATTATAAAAAAATCACATTAGGATTTTCTTTTTAACCTGTTCCTTAAAACACTAGTGCTTAGGAAATCTAATAGAGGCAAAAGCAATCAAGGGTAGTTTAGGGTTAGGGTTAGGGTTAGGGGTAGTCTTAGGGTTAGGGTTAGGATATGGCTTAGGGTACGGGTGAGCGTACGGGTGAGGGTACTGCGTAGGGTATTGGTTTGGGTTAGGGTACGGCTTAGGATACGTGTTAGGGTACGGGTTAGGGTACGGCGTAGAGTGTTGGTCAGGGTTAGGGTTAGTGTTAGGGTTAGGGTTAGGGTATGGCTTAGGGTACGGGTGAGGGTACTGTGTAGGTCATTGGTTAGGGTTAGGTTAAGGCTTAGGATACAGGTTATTGTATGGGTTAGGGTACGGCGCAGGGTATGGGTAAGGGTTAGGGTTAGGGTTAGGGTTAGAGTTAGGGTACGGCTTAGGGTACGGGTTAGGGTACGGGTGAGGGTACGGCGTAGTGTATAGGTTAGGGTTAGGGTTAGGGTACGGCTTAGGGTACGGGTTAGGTTACGGGTGAGGGTACGGTGTAGGGTATGGGTTAGGGTTAGGGTTAGGGTACGTCTTAGGGTACGGGTTAGGGTACGGGTGAGGGTACGGCGTAGGGTAAGGGTTAGGGTTAGGGTTAGGGTTAGTTTTAGGGTTAGGGATTGGTTTCGGGTACGGGTTAGGATTAGCGTACGTGTTAGGGTTAGGTTTTGGGTTAGGGTTAGGGTACGCGTTAGGGTTAGTGTATGGGTTAGGGTTAGGGTACACGTTAGGATTAGGGTATTTATTAAACCTATCCCACTCTCTAGATACCACGTAGCACGTAAAGGAATATTATTAGGGATCCAGCCATGGAGAAGATTTTAGTCACTAGGATAAGATAAAGAATAAACACACTATAAAAAAATCACATTAGGATTTTCTTTTTAACCTGTTCCTTAAAACACTAGTGCTTAGGAAATCTAATAGAGGCAAAAGCAATCAAGGGTAGTTTAGGGTTAGGGTTAGGGTTAGGGTTAGTGTTAGGGTTAGGGTACGGCTTAGGGTATGGGATAGGGTACGGGTGAGGGTACGGCGTAGGGTAGGGGTTAGGGTTAGGGTTAGGGTTAGGGTACGGCTTAGGTTACGGGTTAGGGTATGGGTGAGGATACTGCGTAGGGTATTGGTTAGGGTTAGGGTACGGCTTAGGATACGGGTTAGGGTACGTGTTAGGGTATGGCGTACGGTATGGGTTAGGGTTAGGGTTAGGGTTAGGTTTAGGGTTAGGGTACGGCTTAGGGTACGGGTTAGGGTACGGGTGAGGTTACGGCGTAGGGTATAGTTTAGAATTAGGGTTAGGGTTAGGGTACGGCTTAGGATACGGGTTAGGGTACGGGTGAGGGTACGGCGTAGCGTATGGTTTAGGGTTAGGGTTAGGGTACGGCTTAGGGTACGGGTTAGGGTACGGGTGAGGGTACGGCGTAGGTTATGGGTTAGGGTTAGGGTTAGGGTTAGGTTTAGTTTTAGGGTTAGGGATTGGTTTAGGGTACGGGTTAGGATTAGCATACGTGTTCGGGTTAGTGTTTTGGTTAGGGTTAGGGTACGCGTTAGGGTTAGGGTATGGGTTAGGTTTAGGGTACACTTTAGGATTAGGGTATTTATTAAACCTATCCCACTCTCTAGATACCACTTAGCACGTAAAGGAATATTATTTGGGGTTCAGCCATGGAGAAGATTTTAGTCACTAGGATAAGATAAAGAATAAACACATTATAAAAAAATCACATAAGGTTTTCTTTTTAACCTGTTCCTTAAAACACTAGTGTTTAGGAAATCTAATGGAGGCAAAAGCAGTAAAGGGTAGTTTAGGGTTAGGGTTAGGGTTAGGGTTAGGGTAGGGCTTAGGATACGGGTGAGGGTACTGGTGAGGGTACTGCGTAGGTTATTGGTTAGGGTTAGGGTACGGCTTAGGATACGGGTTAGGATATGGGTTAGGTTATGGCGTTGGGTATGGGTGAGGGTTAGGGTTAGGGTTAGGGTAAGGCTTTGGGTACGGGTTAGGGTACGGGTGAGGGTACGGCGTAGGGTAGAGGTTAGGGTTAGGTTTAGGGTTAGGGTACGGCTTAGGATACGGTTTAGGGTATGGGTGAGGGTACGGCGTAGCGTATGGGTTAGGGTTAGTGTTAGGGTTAGGGTTAGTTTTAGAGTTAGGGCTTGGTTTAGGGTACAGGTTAGGATTAGCGTACGTGTTAGGGTTAGGGTTTGGGTTAGGGTTAGGGTACGCATTAGGGTAGGGTATGGGTTAGGGTTAGGGTACACGTTAGGATTAGGGTATTTATTAAACCTATCCCACTCTCTAGATACCACTTAGCACGTAAAGGAATATTATTTAGGGTCCAGCCATGGAGAAGATTTTCGTTACTAGGATAAGATAAAGAATAAACACATTATAAAAAAATCACATTAGGATTTTCTTTTTAACCTGTTCCTTAAAACACTAGTGCTTAGGAAATCTAATGGAGGCAAAAGCAGTCAAGGGTAGTTTAGGGTTAGGGTTAGGGTTAGGGTTAGTGTTAGGGTTAGGGTACGGCTTAGGGTATGGGATAGGGTATGGGTGAGGGTACGGCATAGGGTAGGGTTTAGGGTTAGGGTTAGTGTTAGGGTTAGGGTTAGGGTATGGCTTAGGGTACGGGTGAGGGTACTGTGTAGGTCATTGGTTAGGGTTAGGTTAAGGCTTAGGATACAGGTTATTGTATGGGTTAGGGTATGGCGCAGGGTATGGGTAAGGGTTAGGGTTAGGGTTAGGGTTAGAGTTAGGGTACGGCTTAAGGTACGGGTTAGGGTACGGGTGAGGGTACGGCATAGTGTATAGGTTAGGGTTAGGGTTAGGGTACGGCTTAGGGTACGGGTTAGGTTACCGGTGAGGGTACGGCATAGGGTATGGGTTAGGGTTAGGGTTAGGGTTAGGGTTAGTGTTAGTGTTAGGGTTAGGGTATGGCTTAGCGTATGGGATAGGGTACGGGTGAGGGTACGGCGTAGGTTATGGGTTAGGGTTAGGGTTAGTGTTAGGGTTATGGTACGGCTTAAGTTATGGGATAGGGTACAGGTGAGGGTATGGCATAGGGTAGGGTTTAGAGTTAGGGTTAGGGTTAGGGTTAGGGTACGGCTTAGGGTACGGGTGAGGGTATGGGTGAGGATACTGCATAGGGTATTGGTTAGGGTTAGGGTACGGCTTAGGATATGGGTTAGGGTACATGTTAGGGTATGGCGTACGGTATGGGTTAGGGTTAGGGTTAGGGTTAGGTTTAGGGTACGGCTTAGGGTACGGGTTAGGGTACAAGTGAGGGTATGGGGTAGTGTATAGGTTAGGGTTAGGGTTAGGGTTAGGGTACGGCTTAGGGTACGGGTTAGGGTACGGGTGAGGTTACGGCGTAGGGTATAGTTTAGGGTTAGGGTTAGGGTTAGGGTACGGCTTAGGATACGGGTTAGGGTACGGGTGAGGGTACGGCATAGCGTATGGTTTAGGGTTAGGGTTAGGGTTAGGGTACGGCTTAGGATACGGGTTAGGGTACGGGTGAGGGTACGGTGTAGGTTATGGGTTAGGGTTAGGTTTAGGGTTAGGGTTAGTTTTAGGGTTAGGGATTGGTTTAGGGTACGGGTTAGGATTAGCATACGTGTTCGGGTTAGGGTTTTGGTTAGGGTTAGGGTACGCGTTAGGGTTAGGGTATGCGTTAGGTTTAGGGTACACTTTAGGTTTAGGGTATTTATTAAACCTATCCCACTCTCTAGATACCACTTAGCACGTAAAGGAATATTATTTGGGGTTCAGCCATGGAGAAGATTTTAGTCACTAGGATAAGATAAAGAATAAACACATTATAAAAAAATCACATAAGGTTTTCTTTTTAACCTGTTCCTTAAAACACTAGTGTTTAGGAAATCTAATGGACGCAAAAGCAGTAAAGGGTAGTTTAGGGTTAGGGTTAGGGTTAGGGTTAGGGTAGGGCTTAGGATACGGGTGAGGGTACTGGTGAGGGTACTGCGTAGGTTATTGGTTAGGGTTAGGGTACGGCTTAGGATACGGGTTAGGATATGGGTTAGGTTACGGCATTGGGTATGGGTGAGGGTTAGGGTTAGGGTTAGGGTAAGGCTTTGGGTACGTGTTAGGGTACGGGTGAGGGTACGGCGTAGGTTATGGGTTAGGGTTAGGGTTAGGGTTAGGGTTAGGGTACGGCTTAGGATACGGGTTACGGTACGGGTTTGGGTACGGCGTAGCGTATGGGTTAGGGTTAGGGTTAGTGTTAGGGTTATGGTACGGCTTAGGTTATGGGATAGGGTACAGGTGAGGGTATGGCATAGGGTAGGGGTTAGGGTTAGGGTTAGGGTTAGGGTTAGGGTTAGGGTACGGCTTAGGGTACGGGTTAAGGTATGGGTGAGGATACTGCGTAGGTTATTGGTTAGGGTTAGGGTACGGCTTAGGATACGGGTTAGGGTACGTGTTAGGGTATGGCGTACGGTATGGGTTAGGGTTAGGGTTAGGGTTAGGGTTAGGGTACGGCTTAGGGTACGGGTTACGGTACGGGTGAGGTTACGGCGTAGGGTATAGTTTAGAGTTAGGGTTAGGGTAAGGGTACGGCTTAGGATACGGGTTAGGGTACGGGTGAGGGTACGGCGTAGCGTATGGTTTAGGGTTAGGGTTAGGGTTAGGGTACGGCTTAGGGTACGGGTTAGGGTACGGGTGAGGGTACGGCGTAGGTTATGGGTTAGGGTTAGGGTTAGGGTTAGGGTTAGTTTTAGGGTTGGGGATTGGTTTAGGGTACGGGTTAGGATTAGCATACTTGTTCGGGTTAGGGTTTTGGTTAGGGTTAGGGTACGCGTTAGGGTTAGGGTATGGGTTAAGTTTAGGGTACACTTTAGGATTAGGGTATTTATTAAACCTATCCCACTCTCTAGATACCACTTAGCACGTAAAGGAATATTATTTGGGGTTCAGCCATGGAGAAGATTTTAGTCACTAGGATAAGATAAAGAATAAACACATTATAAAAAAATCACATAAGGTTTTCTTTTTAACCTGTTCCTTAAAACACTAGTGTTTAGGAAATCTAATGGAGGCAAAAGCAGTAAAGGGTAGTTTAGGGTTAGGGTTAGGGTTAGGGTTAGGGTAGGGCTTAGGATACGGGTGAGGGTACTGGTGAGGGTACTGCGTAGGTTATTGGTTAGGGTTAGGGTACGGCTTAGGATACGGGTTAGGATATGGTTTAGGTTACGGCGTTGGGTATGGGTGAGGGTTAGGGTTAGGGTAAGGCTTTGGGTACGGGTTAGGGTACGGGTGAGGGTACGGCGTAGGGTAGAGGTTAGGGTTAGGTTTAGGGTTAGGGTACGGCTTAGGATACGGGTTAGGGTATGGGTGAGGGTACGGCGTAGCGTATGGGTTAGGGTTAGGGTTAGGGTTAGGGTTAGTTTTAGGGTTAGGGATTGGTTTAGGGTACGGGTTAGGATTAGCGTACGTGTTAGGGTTAGGGTTTGGGTTAGGGTTAGGGTACCCATTAGGGTTAGGGTGTGGGTTAGGGTTAGGGTACACGTTAGGATTAGGGTATTTATTAAACCTATCCCACTCTCTAGATACCACTTAGCACGTAAAGGTTTATTATTTGGGGTCCAGCCATGGAGAAGATTTTCGTCACTAGGATAAGATAAAGAATAAACACATTATAAAAAAATCACATTAGGATTTTCTTTTTAACCTGTTCCTTAAAACACTAGTGCTTAGGAAATCTAATGGAGGCAAAAGCAGTCAAGGGTAGTTTAGGGTTAGGGTTAGGGTTAGGGTTAGTGTTAGGGTTAGGGTACGGCTTAGGGTATGGGATAGGGTATGGGTGAGGGTACGGCATAGGGTAGGGTTTAGGGTTAGGGTTAGTGTTAGGGTTAGGGTTAGGGTATGGCTTAAGGTACGGGTGTGGGTACTGTGTAGGTCATTGGATAGGGTTAAGTTAAGGCTTAGGATACAGGTTACTGTATGGGTTATGGTACGGCGCAGGGTATGGGTAAGGGTTAGGGTTAGGGTTAGGGTTAGAGTTAGGGTACGGCTTAGGGTACGGGTTAGGGTACGGGTGAGGGTACGGCGTAGTGTATAGGTTAGGGTTAGGGTTAGGGTACGGCTTAGGGTACGGGTTAGGTTACGGGTGAGAGTACGGCGTAGGGTATGGGTTAGGGTTAGGGTTAGGGTTAGTGTTACTGTTAGGGTTAGGGTACGGCTTAGCGTATGGGATAGGGTACGGGTGAGGGTACGGCGTAGGGTAGGGGTTAGGGTTAGAGTTAGGGTTAGGGTTGGGGTTAGGGTACGGCTTAGGGTACGGGTGAGGGTACGGGTGAGGGTACTGCGTAGGGTATTGGTTAGGGTTAGGATACGGCTTAGGATACGGGTTAGGGTACGGGTTAGGGTATGGCGTAGGGTATGGGTTAGGGTTAGGGTTACGGTTAGGGTTAGGGTTAGGGTACGGCTTAGGATACGCGTTAGGGTACGGGTGAGTGTACGGCGTAGCGTATGGGTTAGGGTTAGGGTTAGGGTACGTCTTAGGGTACGGGTGAGGGTACGGGTGAGGGAACGGCGTAGGGTAAGGGTTAGGGTTAGGGTTAGGGTTAGGGTTAGTTTTAGGGTTAGGGATTGGTTTAGGGTACGGGTTAGGATTAGCGTACGTGTTAGGGTTAGGTTTTGGGTTAGGGTTAGGGTACGCGTTAGGGTTAGGGTATGGTTTAGGGTTAGGGTACACGTTAGGATTAGGGTATTTATTAAACCTATCCCACTCTCTAGATACCACTTAGCACGTAAAGGAATATTATTAGGGATCCAGCCATGGAGAAGATTTTAGTCACTAGGATAAGATAAAGAATAAACATATTATAAAAAAATCACATTAGGATTTTCTTTTTAACCTGTTCCTTAAAACACTAGTGCTTAGGAAATCTAATAGAGGCAAAAGCAATCAAGGGTAGTTTAGGGTTAGGGTTAGGGTTAGGGGTAGTCTTAGGGTTAGGGTTAGGGTATGGCTTAGGGTACGGGTGAGGGTACGGGTGAGGGTACTGCGTAGGGTATTGATTTGGGTTAGGGTACGGCTTAGGATACGTGTTAGGGTACGGGTTAGGGTACGGCGTAGAGTGTTGGTTAGGGTTAGGGTTAGTGTTAGGGTCAGGGTCAGGGTATGGCTTAGGGTACGGATGAGGGTACTGTGTAGGTCATTGGTTAGGGTTAGGTTAAGGCTTAGGATACAGGTTATTGTATGGGTTAGGGTACGGCGCAGGGTATGGGTAAGGGTTAGGGTTAGGGTTAGGGTTAGAGTTAGGGTACGGCTTAGGGTACGGGTTAGGGTACGGGTGAGGGTACGGCATAGTGTATAGGTTAGGTTTAGGGTTAGGGTACGGCTTAGGGTACGGGTTAGGTTACGGGTGAGGGTACGGTGTAGGGTATGGGTTAGGGTTAGGGTTAGGGTACGTCTTAGGGTACGGGTTAGGGTACGGGTGAGGGTACGGCGTAGGGTAAGGGTTAGGGTTAGGGTTAGGGTTAGTTTTAGGGTTAGGGATTGGTTTCGGGTATGGGTTAGGATTAGCGTACGTGTTAGGGTTAGGTTTTGGGTTAGGGTTAGGGTACGCGTTAGGGTTAGTGTATGGGTTAGGGTTAGGGTACACGTTAGGATTAGGGTATTTATTAAACCTATCCCACTCTCTAGATACCACGTAGCACGTAAAGGAATATTATTAGGGATCCAGCCATGGAGAAGATTTTAGTCACTAGGATAAGATAAAGAATAAACACACTATAAAAAAATCACACTAGGATTTTCTTTTTAACCTGTTCCTTAAAACACTAGTGCTTAGGAAATCTAATAGAGGCAAAAGCAATCAAGGGTAGGTTAGGGTTAGGGTTAGGGTTAGGGTTAGTGTTAGGGTTAGGGTACGGCTTAGGGTATGGGATAGGGTACGGGTGAGGGTACGGCGTAGGGTAGGGGTTAGGGTTAGGGTTAGGGTTAGGGTACGGCTTAGGTTACGGGTTAGGGTATGGGTGAGGATACTGCGTAGGGTATTGGTTAGGGTTAGGGTACGGCTTAGGATACGGGTTAGGGTACCTGTTAGGGTATGGCGTACGGTATGGGTTAGGGTTAGGGTTAGGGTTAGGTTTAGGGTTAGGGTACGGCTTAGGGTACGGGTTAGGGTACGGGTGAGGTTACGGCGTAGGGTATAGTTTAGAATTAGGGTTAGGGTTAGGGTACGGCTTAGGATACGGGTTAGGGTACGGGTGAGGGTACGGCGTAGCGTATGGTTTAGGGTTAGGGTTAGGGTTAGGGTACGGCTTAGGGTACGGGTTAGGGTACGGGTGAGGGTACGGCGTAGGTTATGGGTTAGGGTTAGGGTTAGGGTTAGGTTTAGTTTTAGGGTTAGGGATTGGTTTAGGGTACGGGTTAGGATTAGCATACTTGTTCGGGTTAGTGTTTTGGTTAGGGTTAGGGTACGCGTTAGGGTTAGGGTATGGGTTAGGTTTAGGGTACACTTTAGGATTAGGGTATTTATTAAACCTATCCCACTCTCTAGATACCACTTAGCACGTAAAGGAATATTATTTGGGGTTCAGCCATGGAGAAGATTTTAGTCACTAGGATAAGATAAAGAATAAACACATTATAAAAAAATCACATAAGGTTTTCTTTTTAACCTGTTCCTTAAAACACTAGTGTTTAGGAAATCTAATGGAGGCAAAAGCAGTAAAGGGTAGTTTAGGGTTAGGGTTAGGGTTAGGGTTAGGGTAGGGCTTAGGATACGGGTGAGGGTACTGGTGAGGGTACTGCGTAGGTTATTGGTTAGGGTTAGGGTACGGCTTAGGATACGGGTTAGGATATGGGTTAGGTTATGGCGTTGGGTATGGGTGAGGGTTAGGGTTAGGGTTAGGGTAAGGCTTTGGGTACGGGTTAGGGTACGGGTGAGGGTACGGCGTAGGGTAGAGGTTAGGGTTAGGTTTAGGGTTAGGGTACGGCTTAGGATACGGTTTAGGGTATGGGTGAGGGTACGGCGTAGCGTATGGGTTAGGGTTAGTGTTAGGGTTAGGGTTAGTTTTAGGGTTAGGGCTTGGTTTAGGGTACAGGTTAGGATTAGCGTACGTGTTAGGGTTAGGGTTTGGGTTAGGGTTAGGGTACGCATTAGGGTTAGGGTATGGGTTAGGGTTAGGGTACACGTTAGGATTAGGGTATTTATTAAACCTATCCCACTCTCTAGATACCACTTAGCACGTAAAGGAATATTATTTAGGGTCCAGCCATGGAGAAGATTTTCGTCACTAGGATAAGATAAAGAATAAACACATTATAAAAAAATCACATTAGGATTTTCTTTTTAACCTGTTCCTTAAAACACTAGTGCTTAGGAAATCTAATGGAGGCAAAAGCAGTCAAGGGTAATTTAGGGTTAGGGTTAGGGTTAGGGTTAGTGTTAGGGTTAGGGTACGGCTTAGGGTATGGGATAGGGTATGGGTGAGGGTACGGCATAGGGTAGGGTTTAGGGTTAGGGTTAGTGTTAGGGTTAGGGTTAGGGTATGGCTTAGGGTACGGGTGAGGGTACTGTGTAGGTCATTGGTTAGGGTTAGGTTAAGGCTTAGGATACAGGTTATTGTATGGGTTAGGGTATGGCGCAGGGTATGGGTAAGGGTTAGGGTTAGGGTTAGGGTTAGAGTTAGGGTACGGCTTAAGGTACGTGTTAGGGTACGGGTGAGGGTACGGCATAGTGTATAGGTTAGGGTTAGGGTTAGGGTACGGCTTAGGGTACGGGTTAGGTTACGGGTGAGGGTACGGCATAGGGTATGGGTTAGGGTTAGGGTTAGGGTTAGGGTTAGTGTTAGTGTTAGGGTTAGGGTACGGCTTAGCGTATGGGATAGGGTACGGGTGAGGGTACGGCGTAGGTTATGGGTTAGGGTTAGGGTTAGTGTTAGGGTTATGGTACGGCTTAAGTTATGGGATAGGGTACAGGTGAGGGTATGGCATAGGGTAGGGTTTAGAGTTAGGGTTAGGGTTAGGGTTAGGGTACGGCTTAGGGTACGGGTGAGGGTATGGGTGAGGATACTGCATAGGGTATTGGTTAGGGTTAGGGTACGGCTTAGGATATGGGTTAGGGTACATGTTAGGGTATGGCGTACGGTATGGGTTAGGGTTAGGGTTAGGGTTAGGTTTAGGGTACGGCTTAGGGTACGGGTTAGGGTACAAGTGAGGGTATGGCGTAGTGTATAGGTTAGGGTTAGGGTTAGGGTTAGGGTACGGCTTAGGGTACGGGTTAGGGTACGGGTGAGGTTACGGCGTAGGGTATAGTTTAGGGTTAGGGTTAGGGTTAGGGTACGGCTTAGGATACGGGTTAGGGTAAGGGTGAGGGTACGGTGTAGGTTATGGGTTAGGGTTAGGTTTAGGGTTAGGGTTAGTTTTAGGGTTAGGGATTGGTTTAGGGTACGGGTTAGGATTAGCATACGTGTTCGGGTTAGGGTTTTGGTTAGGGTTAGGGTACGCGTTAGGGTTAGGGTATGCGTTAGGTTTAGGGTACACTTTAGGATTAGGGTATTTATTAAACCTATCCCACTCTCTAGATACCACTTAGCACGTAAAGGAATATTATTTGGGGTTCAGCCATGGAGAAGATTTTAGTCACTAGGATAAGATAAAGAATAAACACATTATAAAAAAATCACATAAGGTTTTCTTTTTAACCTGTTCCATAAAACACTAGTGTTTAGGAAATCTAATGGAGGCAAAAGCAGTAAAGGGTAGTTTAGGGTTAGGGTTAGGGTTAGGGTTAGGGTAGGGCTTAGGATACGGGTGAGGGTACTGGTGAGGGTACTGCGTAGGTTATTGGTTAGGGTTAGGGTACGGCTTAGGATACGGGTTAGGATATGGGTTAGGTTACGGCGTTGGGTATGGGTGAGGGTTAGGGTTAGGGTTAGGGTAAGGCTTTGGGTACGGGTTAGGGTACGGGTGAGGGTACGGCGTAGGGCAGAGGTTAGGGTTAGGTTTATGATTAGGGTACGGCTTAGGATACGGGTTAGGGTATGGGTGAGGGTACGGCGTAGCGTATGGGTTAGGGTTAGGTTTAGGGTTAGGGTTAGTTTTAGGGTTAGGGATTGGTTTAGGGTACGGGTTAGGATTAGCGTACGTGTTAGGGTTAGGGTTTGGGTTAGGGTTAGGGTACGCATTAGAGTTAGGGTATGGGTTAGGGTTAGGGTACACGTTAGGATTAGGGTATTTATTAAACCTATCCCACTCTCTAGATACCACTTAGCACGTAAAGGAATATTATTTAGGGTCCAGCCATGGAGAAGATTTTCGTCACTAGGATAAGATAAAGAATAAACACATTATAAAAAAATCACATTAGGATTTTCTTTTTAACCTGTTCCTTAAAACACTAGTGCTTAGGAAATCTAATGGAGGCAAAAGCAGTCAAGGGAAGTTTAGAGTTAGGGTTAGGGTTAGGGTTAGTGTTAGGGTTAGGGTACGGCTTAGGGTATGGGATAGGGTATGGGTGAGGGTACGGCATAGGGTAGGGTTTAGGGTTAGGGTTAGTGTTAGGGTTAGGGTTAGGGTATGGCTTAGGGTACGGGTGAGGGTACTGTGTAGGTCATTGGTTAGGGTTAGGCTAAGGCTTAGGATACAGGTTATTGTATTGGTTAGGGTACGGCGCAGGGTATGGGTAAGGGTTAGCGTTAGGGTTAGGGTTAGAGTTAGGGTACGGCTTAGGGAACGGGTTAGAGAACGGGTGAGGGTACGGCGTAGTGTATAGGTTAGGGTTAGGGTTAGGGTACGGCTTAGGGTACGGATTAGGTTATGGGCGAGGGTACGGCGTAGGGTATGGGTTAGGGTTAGGGTTAGGGTTAATGTTACTGTTAGGGTTAGGGTACGGCTTAGCGTATGGAATAGGGTACGGGTGAGGGTACGGCGTAGGGTAGGGGTTAGGGTTAGGGTTAGGGTTAGGGTTAGGGTATGGCTTAGGGTACGGGTGAGGGTACGGGTGAGGGTACTGCGTAGGGTATTGGTTAGGGTTAGGGTACGGCTTAGGATACGTGTTAGGGTACGGGTTAGGGTACGGCGTAGAGTGTGGGTTAGGGTTAGGGTTAGTGTTAGGGTTAGGGTTACGGTACGTCTTAGGGTATGTGTTAGGGTACGGGTGAGGGTACGGCGTAGGTTATGGGTTAGGGTTAGGGTTAGGGTTAGGGTTAGGGTACGGCTTAGGATACGGGTTAGGGTACGGGTGAGGGTACGGCGTAGGTTATGGGTTAGGGTTAGGGTTAGTGTTAGGGTTATGGTACGGCTTATGTTATGGGATAGGGTACAGGTGAGGGTATGGCATAGGGTAGGGGTTAGGGTTAGGGTTAGGGTTAGGGTTAGGGTTAGGGTACGGCTTAGGGTACGGGTGAGGGTATGGGTGAGGATACTGCGTAGGGTATTGGTTAGGGTTAGGGTACGGCTTAGGATACGGGTTAGGGTACGTGTTAGGGTATGGCGTACGGTATGGGTTAGGGTTAGGGTTAGGGTTAGGGTTAGGGTACGGCTTAGGGTACGGGTTAGGGTACGGGTGAGGTTATGGCGTAGGGTATAGTTTAGGGTTAGGGTTAGGGTTAGGGTACGGCTTAGGATACGGGTTAGTGTACGGGTGAGGGTACGGCGTAGCGTATGGTTTAGGGTTAGGGTTAGGTTTAGGGTACGGCTTAGGGTACGGGTTAGGGTACGGGTGAGGGTATGGTGTAGTGTATAGGTTAGGGTTAGGGTTAGGGTTAGGGTATGGCTTAGGGTACGGGTGAGGGTACGGGTGAGGGTACTGTGTAGGGTATTGGTTATGGTTAGGGTACGGCTTAGAATACGGGTTAGGGTACGGGTTAGGGTACGGCGTAGGGTATGTGTTAGGGTTAGGGTTAGGGTTAGGGTTAGGGTACGGCTTAGGGTACGGGTTCGGGTACGGGTGAGGGTACGGCGTAGTGTATAGGTTAGGGTTAGGGTTAGGGTTAGGGTACGGCTTAGGGTTCGGGTTAGGGTACGGGTGAGGGTATGGCGTAGTGTATAGGTTAGGGTTAGGGTTAGGGTTAGGGTACGGCTTAGGGTATAGGATAGAGTACGGGTGAGGGTACGACGTAGGGTAGGGGTTAGGTTTAGGGTTAGGGTTAGGGTTAGGATTAGGGTACGGCTTAGGATACGGGTTAGGGTACGGGTGGGGGTACGGCGTAGGTTATGGGTTAGGGTTAGGGTTAGGGTTAGGGTTAGTTTTAGGGTTAGGGATTGGTTTAGGGTACGGGTTAGGATTAGCATACTTGTTCGGGTTAGGGTTTTGGTTAGGGTTAGGGTACGCGTTAGGGTTAGGGTATGGGTTAGGTTTAGGGTACACGTTAGGATTAGGGTATTTATTAAACCTATCCCACTCTCTAGATACCACTTAGCACGTAAAGGAATATTATTTGGGGTCCAGCCATGGAGAAGATTTTAGTCACTAGGATAAGATAAAGAATAAACACATTATAAAAAAATCACATACGGTTTTCTTTTTAACCTGTTCCTTAAAACACTAGTGTTTAGGAAATCTAATGGAGGCAAAAGCAGTCAAGGGTAGTTTAGGGTTAGGGTTAGGGTTAGGGTTAGGGTACGGCTTAGGATACGGGTTAGGATATGGGTTAGGTTACGGCGTTGGGTATGGGTGAGGGTTAGGGTTAGGGTTAGGGTAAGGCTTTGGGTACGGGTTAGGGTACGGGTGAGGGTACGGCGTAGGGTAGAGGTTAGGGTTAGGTTTAGGGTTAGGGTACGGCTTAGGATACGGGTTAGGGTATGGGTGAGGGTACGGCGTAGCGTATGGGTTATTGTTAGGGTTAGGGTTAGTTTTAGGGTTAGGGATTGTTTTAGGGTACGGGTTAGGATTAGCGTACGTGTTAGGGTTAGGGTTTGGGTTAGGGTTAGGGTACGCGTTAGGGTTAGGGTATGGGTTAGGGTTAGGGTACGCGTTAGGATTAGGGTATTTATTAAACCTATCCCACTCTCTAGATACCACTTAGCACGTAAAGGAATATTATTTAGGGTCCAGCCATGGAGAATATTTTCGTCACTAGGATAAGATAAAGAATAATCACATTATAAAAAAATCACATTAGGATTTTCTTTTTAACCTGTTCCTTAAAACACTAGTGCTTAGGAAATCTAATGGAGGCAAAAGCAGTCAAGGGTAGTTTAGGGTTAGGGTTAGGGTTAGGGTTAGTGTTAGGGTTAGGGTACGGCTTAGGGTATGGGATAGGGTATGGGTGAGGGTACGGCATAGGGTAGGGTTTAGGGTTAGGGTTAGTGTTAGGGTTAGGGTTAGGGTATGGCTTAGGGTACGGGTGAGGGTACTGTGTAGGTCATTGGTTAGGGTTAGGTTAAGGCTTAGGATACAGGTTATTGTATGGGTTAGGGTACGGCGCAGGGTATAGGTAAGGGTTAGGGTTAGGGTTAGGGTTAGAGTTAGGGTACGGCTTAGGGTACGGGTTAGGGGACGGGTGAGGGTACGGCGTAGTGTATAGGTTAGGGTTAGGGTTAGGGTACGGCTTAGGGTACGGGTTAGGTTACGGGTGAGGGTACGGCGTAGTGTATGGGTTAGGGTTAGGGTTAGGGTTAGTGTTAGTGTTAGCGTTAGAGTACGGCTTAGCGTATGGGATAGGGTACGGGTGAGGGTACGGCGTAGGGTAGGGGTTAGGGTTAGAGTTAGGGTTAGGGTTGGGGTTAGGGTACGGCTTAGGGTACGGGTGAGGGTACGGGTGAGGGTACTGCGTAGGGTATTGGTTAGCGTTAGGATATGGCTTAGGATACGGGTTAGGGTACGGGTTAGGGTATGGCGTAGGGTATGGGTTAGGGTTAGGGTTAGGGTTAGGGTTAGGGTTGGGGTACGGCTTAGGATACGGGTTAGGGTACGGGTGAGGGTACGGCGTAGCGTATGGGTTAGGGTTAGGGTTAGGGTACGTCTTAGGCTACGGGTTAGGGTACGGGTGAGGGTACGGCGTAGGGTAAGGGTTAGGGTTAGGGTTAGGGTTAGGGTTAGTTTTAGGGTTAGGGATTGGTTTAGGGTACGGGTTAGGATTAGCGTACGTGTTAGGGTTAGGTTTTGGGTTAGGGTTAGGGTACGCGTTAGGGTTAGGGTATGGGTTAGGGTTAGGGTACACGTTAGGATTAGGGTATTTATTAAACCTATCCCACTCTCTAGATACCACTTAGCACGTAAAGGAATATTATTAGGGATCCAGCCATGGAGAAGATTTTAGTCACAAGATAAGATAAAGAATAAACACATTATAAAAAAATCACATTAGGATTTTCTTTTTAACCTGTTCCTTAAAACACTAGTGCTTAGGAAAACTAATAGAGGCAAAAGCAATCAAGGGTAGTTTAGGGTTAGGGTTAGGGTTAGGGTTAGTGTTAGGGTTAGGGTACGGCTTAGGGTATGGGATAGGGTACGGGTGAGGGTACGGCGTAGGGTAGGGGTTAGGGTTAGGGTTAGGGTTATGGTTAGGTTATGGCTTAGGGTACGGGTGAGGGTACTGCGTAGGGTATTGGTTAGGGTTAGGGTACGGCTTAGGATACGTGTTAGGGTACGGGTTAGGGTACGGCGTAGAGTGTGGGTTAGGGTTAGGGTTAGTGTTAGGGTTAGGGTTACGGTACGTCTTAGGGTACGTGTTAGGGTACGGGTGAGGGTACGGCGTAGGTTATGGGTTAGGGTTAGGGTTAGGGTTAGGGTTAGGGTACGGCTTAGGATACGGGTTAGGATATGGGTGAGGGTACGGCGTAGGTTATGGGTTAGGGTTAGGGTTAGTGTTAGGGTTATGGTACGGCTTAGGTTATGGTATAGGGTACAGGTGAGGGTATGGCATAGGGTAGGGGTTAGAGTTAGGTTTAGGGTTAGGGTTAGGGTTAGGGTACGCCTTAGGGTACGGGTGAGGGTATGGGTGAGGATACTGCGTAGGGTATTGGTTAGGGTTAGGGTACGGCTTAGGATACGGGTTAGGGTACGTGTTAGGGTATGGCGTAGGGTATGGGTTAGGGTTAGGGTTAGGGTTAGGGTTAGGGTTAGGGTTAGGGTACGGCTTAGGATACGGGTTAGGGTACGGGTGAGGGTACGGCGTAGCGTATGGGTTAGGGTTAGGGTTAGGGTACGTCTTGGCTACGGGTTAGGGTACGGGTGAGGGTACGGCGTAGGGTAAGGGTTAGGGTTAGGGTTAGGGTTAGGGTTAGTTTTAGGGTTAGGGATTGGTTTAGGGTACGGGTTAGGATTAGCGTACGTGTTAGGGTTAGGTTTTGGGTTAGGGTTAGGGTACGCGTTAGGGTTAGGGTATGGGTTAGGGTTAGGGTACACGTTAGGATTAGGGTATTTATTAAACCTATCCCACTCTCTAGATACCACTTAGCACGTAAAGTAATATTATTAGGGATCCAGCCATGGAGAAGATTTTAGTCACTAGGATAAGATAAAGAATAAACACATTATAAAAAAATCACATTAGGATTTTCTTTTTAACCTGTTCCTTAAAACACTAGTGCTTAGGAAATCTAATAGAGGCAAAAGCAATCAAGGGTAGTTTAGGGTTAGGGTTAGGGTTAGGGTTAGTGTTAGGGTTAGGGTACGGCTTAGGGTATGGGATAGGGTACGGGTGAGGGTACGGCGTAGGGTAGGGGTTAGGGTTAGGGTTAGGGTTATGGTTAGGGTATGGCTTAGGGTACGGTGAGGGTACGGGTGAGGGTACTGCGTAGGGTATTGGTTAGGGTTAGGGTACGGCTTAGGATACCTTTTAGGGTACGGGTTAGGGTACGGCGTAGAGTGTGGGTTAGGGTTAGGGTTAGTGTTAGGGTTAGGGTTACTGTACGTCTTAGGGTACGTGTTAGGGTACGGGTGAGGGTACGGCGTAGGTTATGGGTTAGGGTTAGGGTTAGGGTTAGGGTTAGGGTACGGCTTAGGATACGGGTTAGGGTACGGGTGAGGGTACGGCGTAGGTTATGGGTTAGGGTTAGGGTTAGTGTTAGGGTTATGGTACGGCTTAGGTTATAGGATAGGGTACAGGTGAGGGTATGGCATAGGGTAGGGGTTAGGGTTAGGTTTAGGGTTAGGGTTAGGGTTAGGGTACGCCTTAGGGTACGGGTGAGGGTATCGGTGAGGATACTGCGTAGGGTATTGGTTAGGGTTAGGGTACGGCTTAGGATACGGGTTAGGGTACGTGTTAGGGTATGGCGTACGGTATGTGTTAGGGTTAGGGTTAGGGTTAGGGTTAGGGTTAGGGTTAGGGTACGGCTTAGGGTACGGGTTAGGGTACGGGTGAGGTTACGGCGTAGGGTATAGTTTAGGGTTAGGGTTAGGGTTAGGGTACGGCTTAGGGTACGGGTTAGGGTACGGGTGAGGGTATGGCGTAGTGTATAGGTTAGGGTTAGGGTTAGGGTTAGGGTATGGCTTAGGGTACGGGTGAGGGTACGGGTGAGGTTACTGTGTAGGGTATTGGTTATGGTTAGGGTACGGCTTAGAATACGGGTTAGGGTACGGTTTAGGGTACGGCGTAGGGTATGGGTTAGGGTTAGGGTTAGGGTTAGGGTTAGGGTTAGGGTACGGCTTAGGGTACGGGTTAGGGTACGAGTGAGCGTACGGCGTAGTGTATAGGTTAGGGTTAGGGTTAGGGTTAGGGTACGGCTTAGGGTATGGGATAGGGTACGGGTGAGGTTACGGCGTTGGGTAGGGGTTAGGTTTAGGGTTAGGGTTAGTGTTAGGGTTAGGGTACGGCTTAGGGTATGGGATAGGTTACGGGTGAGGGTACGGCGTAGGGTAGGGGTTAGGGTTAGGTTTAGGGTTAGTGTTAGGTTTAGGGTACCGCTTAGGGTATGGGATAGGGTACGGCGTAGGGTAGCGGTTAGGGTTAGGGATAGGGTACGGCTTAGGATACGGGTTAGGGTACGGGTGAGGGTACGGCGTAGCGTATGGGTTAGGGTTAGGGTTAGGGTTAGGGTTAGGGTACGGCTTAGGGTAAGGGTTAGGGTACGGGTGAGGGTACGGCGTAGGTTATGGGTTAGGGTTAGGGTTAGGGTTAGGGTTAGTTTTAGGGTTAGGGATTGGTTTAGGGTAAGGGTTAGGATTAGCATACTTGTTCGGGTTAGGGTTTTGGTTAGGGTTAGGGTACGCGTTAGGGTTAGGGTATGGGTTAGGTTTAGGGTACACGTTAGGATTAGGGTATTTATTAAACCTATCCCACTCTCTAGATACCACTTAGCACGTAAAGGAATATTATTTGGGGTTCAGCCATGGAGAAGATTTTAGTCACTAGGATAAGATAAAGAATAAACACATTATAAAAAAATCACATAAGGTTTTCTTTTTAACCTGTTCTTTAAAACACTAGTGTTTAGGAAATCTAATGGAGGCAAAAGCAGTAAAGGGTAGTTTAGGGTTAGGGTTAGGGTTAGGGTTAGGGTAGGGCTTAGGATACGGGTGAGGGTACTGGTGAGGGTACTGCGTAAGTTATTGGTTAGGGTTAGGGTACGGCTTAGGATACGGGTTAGGATATGGGTTAGGTTACGGCGTTGGGTATGGGTGAGGGTTAGGGTTAGGGTTAGGGTAAGGCTTTGGGTACGGGTTAGGGTACGGGTGAGGGTACGGCGTAGGGTAGAGGTTAGGGTTTGGTTTAGGGTTAGGGTACGGCTTAGGATACGGGTTAGGTTATGTGTGAGGGTACGGCGTAGCGTATGGGTTAGGGTTAGGGTTAGGGTTAGGGTTAGTTTTAGGGTTAGGGATTGGTTTAGGGTACGGGTTAGGATTAGCGTACGTGTTAGGGTTAGGGTTTGGGTTAGGGTTAGGGTACGCATTAGGGTTAGGGTGTGGGTTAGGGTTAGGGTACACGTTAGGATTAGGGTATTTATTAAACCTATCCCACTCTCTAGATACCACTTAGCACGTAAAGGAATATTATTTAGGGTCCAGCCATGGAGAAGATTTTCGTCACTAGGATAAGATAAAGAATAAACACATTATAAAAAAATCACATTAGGATTTTCTTTTTAACCTGTTCCTTAAAACACTAGTGCTTAGGAAATCTAATGGAGGCAAAAGCAGTCAAGGGTAGTTTAGGGTTAGGGTTAGGGTTAGGGTTAGTGTTAGGGTTAGGGTACGGCTTAGGGTATGGGATAGGGTATGGGTGAGGGTACGGCATAGGGTAGGGTTTAGGGTTAGGGTTAGTGTTAGGGTTAGGGTTAGGGTATGGCTTAGGGTACGGGTGAGGGTACTGTGTAGGTCATTGGTTAGGGTTAGGTTAAGGCTTAGGATACAGGTTATTGTATGGGTTACGGTACGGCGCAGGGTATGGGTAAGGGTTAGGGTTAGGGTTAGGGTTAGAGTTACGGTACGGCTTAGGGTACGGGTTAGGGTACGGGTGAGGGTACGGCGTAGTGTATAGGTTAGGGTTAGGGTTAGGGTACGGCTTAGGGTACGGGTTAGGTTACGGGTGAGGGTACGGCGTAGGGTATGGGTTAGGGTTAGGGTTAGGGTTAGTGTTAGTGTTAGGGTTAGGGTACGGCTTAGCGTATGGGATAGGGTACGGGTGAGGGTACGGCGTAGGGTAGGGGTTAGGGTTAGAGTTAGGGTTAGGGTTGGGGTTAGGGTACGGCTTAGGGTACGGGTGAGGGTACGGGTTAGGGTACTGCGTAGGGTATTGGTTAGGGTTAGGATATGGCTTAGGATACGGGTTAGTGTACGGGTTAGGGTATGGCGTAGGTTATGGGTTAGGGTTAGGGTTAGGGTTAGGGTTAGGGTACGGCTTAGGATACGCGTTAGGGTACGGGTGAGGGTACGGCGTAGTGTATGGGTTAGGGTTAGGGTTAGGGTACGTCTTAGGGTACGGGTTAGGGTACGGGTGAGGGTACGGCGTAGGGTAAGGGTTAGGGTTAGGGTTAGGGTTAGTTTTAGGGTTAGGGATTGGTTTAGGGTACGGGTTAGGATTAGCGTACGTGTTAGGGTTAGGTTTTGGGTTAGGGTTAGGGTACGCATTAGGGTTAGGGTGTGGGTTAGGGTTAGGGTACACGTTAGGATTAGGGTATTTATTAAACCTATCCCACTCTCTAGATACCACTTAGCACGTAAAGGAATATTATTTAGGGTCCAGCCATGGAGAAGATTTTCGTCACTAGGATAAGATAAAGAATAAACACATTATAAAAAAATCACATTAGGATTTTCTTTTTAACCTGTTCCTTAAAACACTAGTGCTTAGGAAATCTAATGGAGGCAAAAGCAGTCAAAGGTAGTTTAGGGTTAGGGTTAGGGTTAGGGTTAGTGTTAGGGTTAGGGTACGGCTTAGGGTATGGGATAGGGTATGGTGAGGGTACGGCATAGGGTAGGGTTTAGGGTTAGGGTTAGTGTTAGGGTTAGGGTTAGGGTATGGCTTAGGGTACGGGTGAGGGTACTGTGTAGGTCATTGGTTAGGGTTAGGTTAAGGCTTAGGATACAGGTTATTGTATGGGTTACGGTACGGCGCAGGGTATGGGTAAGGGTTAGGGTTAGGGTTAGGGTTAGAGTTAGGGTACGGCTTAGGGTACGGGTTAGGGTACGGGTGAGGGTACGGCGTAGTGTATAGGTTAGGGTTAGGGTTAGGGTACGGCTTAGGGTACGGGTTAGGTTACGGTGAGGGTACGGCGTAGGGTATGGGTTAGGGTTAGGGTTAGGGTTAGTGTTAGTGTTAGGGTTAGGGTACGGCTTAGCGTATGGGATAGGGTACGGGTGAGGGTACGGCGTAGGGTAGGGGTTAGGGTTAGAGTTAGGGTTGGGGTTAGGGTACGGCTTAGGGTACGGGTGAGGGTACGGGTGAGGGTACTGCGTAGGGTATTGGTTAGGGTTAGGATATGGCTTAGGATACGGGTTAGGGTTAGGGTTAGGGTTCGGGTTAGGGTTAGGGTACGGCTTAGGATACGGGTTAGGGTACGGGTGAGGGTACGGCGTAGTGTATGGGTTAGGGTTAGGGTTAGGGTACGTCTTAGGGTACGGGTTATGGTACGGGTGAGGGTACGGAGTAGGGTAAGGGTTAGGGTTAGGGTTAGGGTTAGTTTTAGGGTTAGGGATTGGTTTAGGGTACGGGTTAGGATTAGCCTACGTGTTAGGGTTAGGTTTTGGGTTAGGGTTCAGGTACGCGTTAGGGTTAGGGTATGGGTTAGGGTTAGGGTACACGTTAGAATTAGGGTATTTATTAAACCTATCCCACTCTCTAGATACCACTTAGCACGTAAAGGAATATTATTAGGGATCCAGCCATGGAGAAGATTTTAGTCACTAGGATAAGATAAAGAATAAACACATTATAAAAAAATCACATTAGGATTTTCTTTTTAACCTGTTCCTTAAAACACTAGTGCTTAGGAAATCTAATAGAGGCAAAAGCAATCAAGGGTAGTTTAGGGTTAGGGTTAGGGTTAGGGTTAGTGTTAGGGTTAGGGTACGGCTTAGGGTATGGGATAGGGTACGGGTGAGGGTACGGCGTAGGGTAGGGGTTAGGGTTAGGGTTAGGGTTAGGGTTAGGGTATGGCTTAGGGTACGGGTGAGGGTACGGGTGAGGGTACTGCGTAGGGTATTGGTTAGGATTAGGGTACGTCTTAGGATACGTGTTAGGGTACGGGTTAGGGTACGGCGTAGAGTGTGGGTTAGGGTTAGGGTTAGTGTTAGGGTTAGGGTTACGGTACGTCTTAGGGTACGTGTTAGGGTACGGGTGTGGGTACGGCGTAGGTTATGGGTTAGGGTTACGGTTAGGGTTAGGGTTAGGGTACGGCTTAGGTTATGGGATAGGGTACGGGTGAGGGTACGGCGTAGGTTATGGGTTAGGGTTAGGGTTAGTGTTAGGGTTATGGTACGGCTTAGGTTATGGGATAGGGTACAGGTGAGGGTATGGCATAGGGTAGGGGTTAGGGTTAGGTTTAGGGTTAGGGTTAGGGTTAGGGTACGCCTTAGGGTACGGGTGAGGGTATGGGTGAGGATACTGCGTAGGGTATTGGTTAGGGTTAGGGTACGGCTTAGGATACGGGTTAGGGTACGTGTTATGGTATGGCGTACGCTATGTGTTAGGGTTAGGTTTAGGTTTAGGGTTAGGGTTAGGGTACGGCTTAGGGTACGGGTTAGTGTACGGGTGAGGTTACGGCGTAGGGTATAGTTTAGGGTTAGGGTTAGGGTTAGGGTACGGCTTAGGGTACGGTTTGGGTACAGGTGAGGGTATGGCGTAGTGTATAGGTTAGGGTTAGTGTTAGGGTTAGGGTACAGCTTAGGGTACGGGTGAGGGTACGGGTGAGGGTACTGCGTAGGGTATTGGTTAGGGTTAGGATACGGCTTAGGATACGGGTTAGGGTACGGGTTAGGGTATGGCGTAGGGTATGGGTTAGGGTTAGGTTTAGGGTTAGGTTTAGGGTTAGGGTTAGGGTTAGGGTACGGCTTAGGATACGGGTTAGGGTACGGGTGAAGGTACGGCGTAGCGTATGGGTTAGGGTTAGGGTTAGGGTTAGGGTTAGGGTACGGCTTAGGTTATGGGATAGGGTACAGGTGAGGGTATGGCATAGGGTATGGGTTAGGGTTAGGGTTAGGGTTAGGGTTAGGGTATGGCTTAGGGTACGGGTGAGTGTATGGGTGAGGATACTGCGTAGGGTATTGGTTAGGGTTACGGTACGTCTTAGGATACGGGTTAGGGTACGGGTGAGGGTACGGCGTAGGTTATGGGTTAGGGTTAGTGTTAGTGTTAGGGTTATGGTACGGCTTAGGTTATGGGATAGGGTACAGGTGAGGGTATGGCATACGGTAGGGTTTAGGGTTAGGGTTAGGGTTAGGGTTAGGGTTAGGGTACGGCTTAGGGTACGGGTGAGGGTATGGGTGAGGATACTGCATAGGGTATTGGTTAGGGTTAGGGTACGGCTTAGTGTATGGGTTAGGGTACGGGTGAGGTTACGGCGTAGGGTATAGTTTAGGGTTAGGGTTAGGGTTAGGGTACGGCTTAGGATACGGGTTAGGGTACGGGTGAGGGTACGGCGTAGCGTATGGTTTAGGTTTAGTGTTAGGGTTAGGGTACGGCTTAGGGTACGGGTTAGGGTACGGGTGAGGGTACGGTGTAGGTTATGGGTTAGGGTTAGGGTTAGGGTTAGGGTTAGTTTTAGAGTTAGGGATTGGTTTAGGGTACGGGTTAGGATTAGCATACGTGTTCGGGTTAGGGTTTTGGTTAGGGTTAGGGTACGCGTTAGGGTTAGGGTATGGGTTAGGTTTAGGGTACACTTTAGGATTAGGGTATTTATTAAACCTATCCCACTCTCTAGATACCACTTAGCACGTAAAGGAATATTATTTGTGGTTCAGCCATGGAGAAGATTTTAGTCACTAGGATAAGATAAAGAATAAACACATTATAAAAAAATCACATAAGGTTTTCTTTTTAACCTGTTCCTTAAAACACTAGTGTTTAGGAAATCTAATGGAGGCAAAAGCAGTAAAGGGTAGTTTAGGGTTAGGGTTAGGGTAGGGCTTAGGATACGGGTGAGGGTACTGGTGAGGGTACTGCGTAGGTTATTGGTTAGGGTTAGGGTACGGCTTAGGATACGGGTTAGGATATGGGTTAGGTTACGGCGTTGGGTATGGTTGAGGGTTAGGGTTAAGGTTAGTGTAAGGCTTTGGGTACGGGTTAGGGTACGGGTGAGGGTACGGCGTAGGGTAGAGGTTAGGGTTAGGTTTAGGATTAGGGTACGGCTTAGGATACGGGTTAGGGTATGGGTGAGGGTACGGCGTAGCGTATGGGTTAGGGTTAGGGTTAGGGTTAGGGTTAGTTTTAGGGTTAGGGATTGGTTTAGGGTAAGGGTTTGGATTAGCGTACGTGTTAGGGTTAGGGTTTGGGTTAGGGTTAGGGTACGCATTAGGGTTAGGGTGTGGGTTAGGGTTAGGGTACACGTTAGGATTAGGGTATTTATTAAACCTATCCCACTCTCTAGATACCACTTAGCACGTAAAGGAATATTATTTAGGGTCCAGCCATGGAGAAGATTTTCGTCACTAGGATAAGATAAAGAATAAACACATTATAAAAAAATCACATTAGGATTTTCTTTTTAACCTGTTCCTTAAAACACTAGTGCTTAGGAAATCTAATGGAGGCAAAAGCAGTCAAGGGTAGTTTAGGGTTAGGGTTAGGGTTAGGGTTAGTGTTAGGGTTAGGGTACGGCTTAGGGTATGGGATAGGGTATGGGTGAGGGTACGGCATAGGGTAGGGTTTAGTGTTAGGGTTAGTGTTAGGGTTAGGGTTAGGGTATGGCTTAGGGTACGGGTGAGGGTACGGGTGAGGGTACTGTGTAGGTCATTGGTTAGGGTTAGGTTAAGGCTTAGGATACAGGTTATTGTATGGGTTAGGGTACGGCGCAGGGTATGGGTAAGGGTTAGGGTTAGGGTTAGGGTTAGAGTTAGGGTACGGCTTAGGGTACGGGTTAGGGAATGGGTGAGGGTACGGCGTAGTGTATAGGTTAGGGTTAGGGTTAGGGTACGGCTTAGGGTACGGATTAGGTTATGGGTGAGGGTACGGCGTAGGGTATGGGTTAGGGTGAGGGTTAGGGTTAGTGTTAGTGTTAGGGTTAGGGTACGGCTTAGCGTATGGGATAGGGTACGGGTGAGGGTACGGCGTAGGGTAGGGGTTAGGGTTAGGGTTAGGGTTAGGGTTAGGGTATGGCTTAGGGTACGGGTGAGGGTACGGGTGAGGGTACTGCGTAGGGTATTGGTTAGGGTTAGGGTACGGCTTAGGATACGTGTTAGGGTACGGGTTAGGGTACGGCGTAGAGTGTGGGTTAGGGTTAGGGTTAGTGTTAGGGTTAGGGTTACGGTACGTCTTAGGGTACGTGTTAGTGTACGGGTGAGGGTACGGCGTAGGTTATGGGTTAGGGTTAGGGTTAGGGTTAGGGTTAGGGTACGGCTTAGGATACGGGTTAGGGTACGGGTGAGGGTACGGCGTAGGTTATGGGTTAGGGTTAGGGTTAGTGTTAGGGTTATGGTACGGCTTAGGTTATGGGATAGGGTACAGGTGAGGGTATGGCATAGGGTAGGGGTTAGGGTTAGGGTTAGGGTTAGGGTTAGGGTTAGGGTTAGGGTACGGCTTAGGGTACGGGTGAGGGTATGGGTGAGGATACTGCGTAGGGTATTGGTTAGGGTTAGGGTACGGCTTAGGATACGGGTTAGGGTACGTGTTAGGGTATGGCGTACGGTATGGGTTAGGGTTAGGGTTAGGGTTAGGGTTAGGTTTAGGGTTAGGGTACGGCTTAGGGTACGGGTTAGGGTACGGGTGAGGTTACGGCGTAGGGTATAGTTTAGGGTTAGGGTTAGGGTTAGGGTACGGCTTAGGATACGGGTTAGGGTATGGGTGAGGGTACGGCGTAGCGTATGGGTTAGGGTTAGGGTTAGTTTTAGGGTTAGGGATTGGTTTAGGGTACGGGTTAGGATTAGCGTACGTGTTAGGGTTAGGGTTTGGGTTAGGGTTAGGGTACGCATTAGGGTTAGGGTATGGGTTAGGGTTAGGGTACACGTTAGGATTAGGGTATTTATTAAACCTATCCCACTCTCTAGATACCACTTAGCACGTAAAGGAATATTATTTAGGGTCCAGCCATGGAGAAGATTTTCGTCACTAGGATAAGATAAAGAATAAACACATTATAAAAAAATCACATTAGGATTTTCTTTTTAACCTGTTCCTTAAAACACTAGTGCTTAGGAAATCTAATGGAGGCAAAAGCAGTCAAGGGTAATTTAGGGTTAGGGTTAGGGTTAGGGTTAGTGTTAGGGTTAGGGTACGGCTTAGGGTATGGGTTAGGGTATGGGTGAGGGTACGGCATAGGGTAGGGTTTAGGGTTAGGGTTAGTGTTAGGGTTAGGGTTAGGGTATGGCTTAGGGTACGGGTGAGGGTACTGTGTAGGTCATTGGTTAGGGTTAGGTTAAGGCTTAGGATACAGGTTATTGTATGGGTTAGGGTACGGCGCAGGGTATGGGTAAGGGTTAGGGTTAGGGTTAGGGTTAGAGTTAGGGTACGGCTTAGGGTACGGGTTAGGGAACGGGTGAGGGTACGGCGTAGTGTATAGGTTAGGGTTAGGGTTAGGGTACGGCTTAGGGTACGGATTAGGTTATGGGTGAGGGTACGGCGTAGGGTATGGGTTAGGGTTAGGGTTAGGGTTAGTGTTAGTGTTAGGGTTAGGGTACGGCTTAGCGTATGGGATAGGGTACGGGTGAGGGTACGGCGTAGGGTAGGGGTTAGGGTTAGGGTTAGGGTTAGGTTTAGGGTATGGCTTAGGGTACGGGTGAGGGTACGGGTTAGGGTACTGCGTAGGGTATTGGTTAGGGTTAGGGTACGGCTTAGGATACGTGTTAGGGTACGGGTTAGGGTACGGCGTAGAGTGTGGGTTAGGGTTAGTGTTAGTGTTAGGGTTAGGGTTATGGTACGTCTTAGGGTACGTGTTAGTGTACGGGTAAGGGTACGGCGTAGGTTATGGGTTAGGGTTAGGGTTAGGGTTAGGGTTAGGGTACGGCTTAGGATACTGGTTAGGGTACGGGTGAGGGTACGGCGTAGGTTATGGGTTAGGGTTAGGGTTAGTGTTAGGGTTATGGTACGGCTTAGGTTATGGGATAGGGTACAGGTGAGGGTATGGCATAGGGTAGGGGTTAGGGTTAGGGTTAGGGTTAGGGTTAGGGTACGGCTTAGGGTACGGGTGAGGGTATGGGTGAGGATACTGCGTAGGGTATTGGTTAGGGTTAGGGTACGGCTTAGGATACGGGTTAGGGTACGTGTTAGGGTATGGCGTACGGTATGGGTTAGGGTTAGGGTTAGGGTTAGGGTTAGGGTTAGGGTTAGGGTTAGGGTACGGCTTATGGTACGGGTTAGGGTACAGGTGAGGTTACGGCGTAGGGTATAGTTTAGGGTTAGGGTTAGGTTTAGGGTACGGCTTAGGATACGGGTTAGGTTACGGGTTAGGGTACGGCATAGCGTATGGTTTAGGGTTAGGGTTAGGGTTAGGGTATGGCTTAGGTTACGGGTGAGGGTACGGGTGAGGGTACTGTGTAGGGTATTGGTTATGGTTAGGGTACGGCTTAGAATACGGGTTAGGGTACGGGTTAGGGTACGGCGTAGGGTATGGGTTAGGGTTAGGGTTAGGGTTAGGGTACGGCTTAGGGTACGGGTTAGGGTACGGGTGAGGGTACGGCGTAGTGTATAGGTTAGGGTTAGGGTTAGTGTTAGGTTTAGGGTACCGCTTAGGGTATGGGATAGGGTATGGCGTAGGTTATGGGTTAGGGTTAGGGTTAGGGTTAGGGTTAGGGTACGGCTTAGGATACGGGTTAGCGTACGGGTGAGGGTACGGCGTAGGTTATGGGTTAGGGTTAGGGTTAGGGTTAGGGTTAGTTTTAGGGTTAGGGATTGGTTTAGGGTACGGGTTAGGATTAGCATACTTGTTCGGGTTAGGGTTTTGGTTAGGGTTAGGGTATGGGTTAGGTTTAGGTTACACGTTAGGATTAGGGTATTTATTAAACCTATCCCACTCTCTAGATACCACTTAGCACGAAAAGGAATATTATTTGGGGTTCAGCCATGGAGAAGATTTTAGTCACTAGGATAAGATAAAGAATAAACACATTATAAAAAAATCACATAAGGTTTTCTTTTTAACCTGTTCCTTAAAACACTAGTGTTTAGGAAATCTAATGGAGGCAAAAGCAGTAAAGGGTAGTTTAGGGTTAGGGTTAGGGTAGGGCTTAGGATACGGGTGAGGGTACTGGTGAGGGTACTGCGTAGGTTATTGGTTAGGGTTAGGGTACGGCTTAGGATACGGGTTAGGATATGGGTTAGGTTACGGCGTTGGGTATGGGTGAGGGTTAGGGTTAGGGTTAGGGTAAGGCTTTGGGTACGGTTTAGGGTACGGGTGAGGGTACGGCATAGGGTAGAGGTTAGGGTTAGTTTTAGGGTTAGGGTACGGCTTAGGATACGGGTTAGGATATGGGTTAGGTTATGGCGTTGGGTATGGGTGAGGGTTAGGGTTAGGGTTAGGGTAAGGCTTTGGGAACGGGTTAGGGTACGGGTGAGGGTACGGCGTAGGGTAGAGGTTAGGGTTAGGTTTAGGGTTAGGGTACGGCTTAGGATACGGGTTAGGTTATGGGTGAGGGTACGGCGTAGCGTATGGGTTAGTGTTAGGGTTAGGGTTAGGGTTAGTTTTAGGGTTAGGGATTGGTTTAGGGTACGGGTTAGGATTATCGTACGTGTTAGGGTTAGGGTTTGGGTTAGGGTTAGGGTACGCGTTAGGGTTAGGGTATGGGTTAGGGTTAGGGTACGCGTTAGGATTAGGGTATTTATTAAACCTATCCCACTCTCTAGATACCACTTAGCACGTCAAGGAATATTATTTAGGGTCCAGCCATGGAGAAGATTTTCGTCACTAGGATAAGATAAAGAATAAACACATTATAAAAAAATCACATTAGGATTTTCTTTTTAACCTGTTCCTTAAAACACTAGTGCTTAGGAAATCTAATGGAGGCAAAAGCAGTCAAGGGTAGTTTAGGGTTAGGGTTAGGGTTAGGGTTAGTGTTAGGGTTAGGGTACGGCTTAGGGTATGGGATAGGGTATGGGTGAGGGTACGGCATAGGGTAGGGTTTAGGGTTAGGGTTAGTGTTAGGGTTAGGGTTAGGGTATGGCTTAGGTTACGGGTGAGGGTACTGTGTTGGTCATTGGTGAGGGTTAGGTTAAGGTTTAGGATACCGGTTATTGTATGGGTTAGGGTACGGCGCAGGGTATGGGTAAGGGTTAGGGTTAGGGTTAGGTTTAGGGTTAGGGTTGGGGTTAGGGTACGGCTTAGGGTACGGGTGAGGGTACGGGTGAGGGTACTGCGTAGGGTATTGGTTAGGGTTAGGATATGGCTTAGGATACGGGTTAGGGTACGGGTTAGGGTATGGCGTAGGGTATGGTTTAGGGTTAGGGTTAGGGTTAGGGTTAGGGTTAGGGTACGGCTTAGGATACGGGTTAGGGTACGGGTGAGGGTACGGCGTAGCGTATGGGTTAGGGTTAGGGTTAGGGTACGTCTTAGGCTACGGGTTAGGGTACGGGTGAGGGTACGGCGTAGGGTAAGAGTTAGGGTTAGGGTTAGGGTTAGGGTTAGTTTTAGGGTTAGGGTTTGGTTTAGGGTACGGGTTAGGATTAGCGTACGTGTTAGGGTTAGGTTTTGGGTTAGGGTTAGGGTACGCGTTAGGGTTAGGGTATGGGTTAGGGTTAGGGTACACGTTAGGATTAGGGTATTTATTAAACCTATCCCACTCTCTAGATACCACTTAGCACGTAAAGGAATATTATTAGGGATCCAGCCATGGAGAAGATTTTAGTCACTAGGATAAGATAAAGAATAAACACATTATAAAAAAATCACATTAGGATTTTCTTTTTAACCTGTTCCTTAAAACACTAGTGCTTAGGAAATCTAATAGAGGTAAAAGCAATCAAGGGTAGTTTAGGGTTAGGGTTAGGGTTAGGGTTAGTGTTAGGGTTAGGGTACGGCTTAGGGTATGGGATAGGGTACGGGTGAGGGTACGGCGTAGGGTAGGGGTTAGGGTTAGGGTTAGGGTTATGGTTAGGGTATGGCTTAGGGTACGGGTGAGGGTACAGGTGAGGGTACTGCGTAGGGTATTGGTTAGGGTTAGGGTACAGCTTAGGATACGTGTTAGGGTACGGGTTAGGGTACGGCGTAGAGTGTGGGTTAGGGATAGGGTTAGTGTTAGGGTTAGAGTTACGGTACGTCTTAGGGTACGTGTTAGGGTACGGGTGAGGGTACGGCGTAGGTTATGGGTTAGGGTTAGGGTTAGGGTTAGGGTTATGGTACGGCTTAGGTTATGGGATAGGGTACAGGTGAGGGTATGGCATAGGGTAGGGGTTAGGGTTAGGTTTAGGGTTAGGGTTAAGGTACGCCTTAGGGTACGGGTGAGGGTATGGGTGAGGATACTGCGTAGGGTATTGGTTAGGGTTAGGGTACGGCTTAGGGTAAGGGTTAGGTTACGGGTGAGGGTATGGCATAGGGTATGGTTTAGGGTTAGGGTTAGGGTTAGGGTTAGTGTTAGTGTTAGGGTTAGCGTACGGCTTAGCGTATGGGATAGGGTACGGGTGAGGGTACGGCGTAGGGTAGGGGTTAGGGTTAGAGTTAGGGTTAGGGTTGGGGTTAGGGTACGGCTTAGGGTACGGGTGAGGGTACGGGTGAGGGTACTGCGTAGGGTATTGGTTAGGGTTAGGATACGGCTTAGGATACGGTTAGGGTACGGGTTAGGGTATGGCGTAGGGTATGGGTTAGGGTTAGGGTTAGGGTTAGGGTTAGGGTTAGGGTTAGGGTTAGGGTACGGCTTAGGATACGGCTTAGGGTACGGGTGAAGGTACGGCGTAGCGTATGGGTTAGGGTTAGGGTTAGGGTTAGAGTTAGGGTACGGCTTAGGTTATGGGATAGGGTACAGGTGAGGGTATGGCATAGGGTATGGGTTAGGGTTAGGGTTAGGGTTAGGGTTAGGGTACGGCTTAGCGTACGGGTGAGGGTATGGGTGAGGATACTGCGTAGGGTATTGGTTAGGGTTACGGTACGTCTTAGGATACGGGTTAGGGTACGGGTGAGGGTACGGCGTAGGTTATGGGTTAGGGTTAGGGTTAGTGTTAGGGTTATGGTACGGCTTAGGTTATGGGATAGGGTACAGGTGAGGGTATGGCATAGGGTAGGGTTTAGGGTTAGGGTTAGGGTTAGGGTTAGGGTACGGCTTAGGGTACGGGTGAGGGTATGGGTGAGGATACTGCATAGGGTATTGGTTAGGGTTAGGGTACGGCTTAGAATACGGGTTAGGGTACGTGTTAGGGTATGGCGTACGGTATGGGTTAGGGTTAGGGTTAGGGTTAGGGTTAGGGTTAGGGTACGGCTTAGGGTACGGGTTAGGGTACGGGTGAGGTTACGGCGTAGGGTATAGTTTAGGGTTAGGGTTAGGGTTAGGGTACGGCTTAGGATACGGGTTAGGGTACGGGTGAGGGTACGGCGTAGCGTATGGTTTAGGGTTAGGGTTAGGGTTAGGGTACGGCTTAGGGTACGGGTTAGGGTATGGGTGAGGGTACGGTGTAGGTTATGGGTTAGGGTTAGGGTTAGGATTAGGGTTAGTTTTAGGGTTAGGGATTGGTTTAGGGTACGGGTTAGGATTAGCATACGTGTTCGGGTTAGGGTTTTCGTTAGGGTTAGGGTACGCGTTAGGTTTAGGATATGGGTTAGGTTTAGGGTACACTTTAGGATTAGGGTATTTATTAAACCTATCCCACTCTCTAGATACCACTTAGCACGTAAAGGAATATTATTTGGGGTTCAGCCATGGAGAAGATTTTAGTCACTAGGATAAGATAAAGAATGAACACATTATAAAAAAATCACATAAGGTTTTCTTTTTAACCTGTTCCTTAAAACACTAGTGTTTAGGAAATATAATGGAGGCAAAAGCAGTAAAGGTTAGTTTAGGGTTAGGGTTAGGGTTAGGGTTAGGGTAGGGCTTAGGATACGGGTGAGGGTACTGGTGAGGGTACTGAGTAGGTTATTGGTTAGGGTTAGGGTACGGCTTAGGATACGGGTTAGGATATGGGTTACGTTACGGCGTTGGGTATGGGTGAGGGTTAGGGTTAGGGTTAGGGTAAGGCTTTGGGAACGGGTTAGGGTACGGGTGAGGGTACGGCGTAGGGTAGAGGTTAGGGTTAGGTTTAGGATTAGGGTACGGCTTAGGATACGGGTTAGGGTATGGGTGAGGGTACGGCGTAGCGTATGGGTTAGGGTTAGGGTTAGGGTTAGGGTTAGTTTTAGGGTTAGGGATTGGTTTAGGGTACGGGTTAGGATTAGCGTACGTGTTAGGGTTAGGGTTTGGGTTAGGGTTAGGGTACGCATTAGGGTTAGGGTATGGGTTAGGGTTAGGGTACACGTTAGGATTAGGGTATTTATTAAACCTATCCCACTCTCTAGATACCACTTAGCACGTAAAGGAATATTATTTGGGGTCCAGCCATGGAGAAGCTTTTAGTCACTAGGATAAGATAAAGAATAAACACATTATAAAAAAATCACATTAGGATTTTCTTTTTAACCTGTTCCTTAAAACACTATTGCTTAGGAAATCTAATGGAGGCAAAAGCAGTCAACGGTAGTTTAGGGTTAGGGTTAGGGTTAGGGTTAGTGTTAGGGTTAGGGTACGTCTTAGGGTATGGGATAGGGTATGGGTGAGGGTACGGCATAGGGTAGGGTTTAGGGTTAGGGTTAGTGTTAGGGTTAGGGTTAGGGTATGGCTTAGGGTACGGGTGAGGGTACTGTGTAGGTCATTGGTTAGGGTTAGGTTAAGGCTTAGGATACAGGTTATTGTATGGGTTAGGGTACGGCGCAGGGTATGGGTAAGGGTTAGGGTTAGGGTTAGGGTTAGAGTTAGGGTACGGCTTAGGGTACGGGTTAGGGTACAGGTGAGGGTACGGCGTAGTGTATAGGTTAGGGTTAGGGTTAGGGTACGGCTTAGGGTACGGGTTAGGTTACGGGTGAGGGTAAGGCGTAGGGTATGGGTTAGGGTTAGGGTTAGGGTTAGTGTTAGTGTTAGGGTTAGGGTACGGCTTAGCGTATGGGATAGGGTACGGGTGAGGGTACGGCGTAGGGTAGGGGTTAGGGTTAGAGTTAGGGTTAGGGTTGGGGTTAGGGTACAGCTTAGGGTACGGGTGAGGGTACGGGTGAGGGTACTGCGTAGGGTATTGGTTAGGGTTAGGATATGGCTTAGGATACGGGTTAGGGTTAGGGTTAGGGTTAGGGTTGGGGTTAGGGTACGGCTTAGGATACGGGTTAGGGTACGGGTGAGGGTACGGCGTAGCGTATGGGTTAGGGTTAGGGTTAGGGTACTTCTTAGGCTACGGGTTAGGGTACGGGTGAGGGTACGGCGTAGGGTAAGGGTTAGGGTTAGTTTTAGGGTTAGGGTTTGGTTTAGGGTACGGGTTAGGATTAGCGTACGTGTTAGGGTTAGGTTTTGGGTTAGGGTTAGGTTACGCGTTAGGGTTAGGGTATGGGTTAGGGTTAGGGTACACGTTAGGATTAGGGTATTTATTAAACCTATCCCACTCTCTAGATACCACTTAGCACGTAAAGGAATATTATTAGGGATCCAGCCATGGAGAAGATTTTAGTCACTAGGATAAGATAAAGAATAAACACATTATAAAAAAATCACATTAGGATTTTCTTTTTAACCTGTTCCTTAAAACACTAGTGCTTAGGAAATCTAATAGAGGCAAAAGCAATCAAGGGTAGTTAGGGTTAGGGTTAGTGTTAGGGTTAGGGTACGGCTTAGGGTATGGGATAGGGTATGGGTGAGGGTACGGCGTAGGGTAGTGGTTAGGGTTAGGGTTAGGGTTATGGTTAGGGTATGGCTTAGGGTACGGGTGAGGGTACGGGTGAGGGTACTGCGTAGGGTATTGGTTAGGGTTAGGGTACGGCTTAGGATACGTGTTAGGGTACGGGTTAGGGTACGGCGTAGAGTGTGGGTTAGGGTTAGGGTTAGTGTTAGGGTTAGGGTTACGGTACGTCTTAGGGTACGTGTTAGGGTACGGGTGAGGGTACGGCGTAGGTTATGGGTTAGGGTTAGGGTTAGGGTTAGGGTTAGGGTACGGCTTAGGATACGGGTTAGGGTACGGGTGAGGGTACGGCGTAGGTTATGGGTTAGGGTTAGGGTTAGTGTTAGGGTTATGGTACGGCTTAGGTTATGGGATAGGGTACAGGTGAGGGTATGGCATAGGGTAGGGGTTAGGGTTAGGTTTAGGGTTAGGGTTAGGGTTAGGGTACGCCTTAGGGTACGGGTGAGGGTATGGGTGAGGATACTGCGTAGGGTATTGGTTAGGGTTACGGTACGGCTTAGGGTACGGGTTAGGTTACGGGTGAGGGTACGGCATAGGGTATGGTTTAGGGTTAGGGTTAGGGTTAGGGTTAGTGTTAGTGTTAGCGTTAGGGTACGGCTTAGCATATGGGATAGGGTACGGGTGAAGGTACGGCGTAGGGTAGGGGTTAGGGTTAGAGTTAGGGTTAGGGTTCGGGTTAGGGTACGGCTTAGGGTACGGGTGAGGGTACGGGTGAGGGTACTGCGTAGGGTATTGGTTAGGGTTAGGATACGGCTTAGGATACGGGTTAGGGTACGGGTTAGGGTATGGCGTAGGGTATGGGTTAGGGTTAGGGTTAGGGTTAGGGTTAGGGTTAGGGTTAGGGTACGGCTTAGGATACGGGTTAGGGTACGGGTGAAGGTACGGCGTAGCGTATGGGTTAGGGTTAGGGTTAGGGTTAGGGTTAGGGTACGGCTTAGGTTATGGGATAGGGTACAGGTGAGGGTATGGCATAGGGTATGGGTTAGGGTTAGGGTTAGGGTTAGGGTTAGGGTACGGCTTATGGTACGGGTGAGGGTATGGGTGAGGATACTGCGTAGGGTATTGGTTAGGGTTACGGTACGTCTTAGAATACGGGTTAGGGTACGAGTTAGGGTATGGCGTACGGTATGGGTTAGGGTTAGGGTTAGGGTTAGGGTTAGGGTTAGGGTACGGCTTAGGGTAAGGGTTAGGGTACGGGTGAGGTTACGGCGTAGGGTATAGTTTAGGGTTAGGGTTAGGGTTAGGGTACGGCTTAGGATACGGGTTAGGGTACGGGTGAGGGTACGGCGTAGCGTATGGTTTAGGGTTAGGGTTAGGGTTAGGGTACGGCTTAGGGTACGCGTTAGGGTACGGGTGAGGGTATGGTGTAGGTTATGGGTTAGGGTTAGGGTTAGGGTTAGGGTTAGTTTTAGGGTTAGGGATTGGTTTAGGGTATGGGTTAGGATTAGCATACGTGTTCGGGTTAGGGTTTTCGTTAGGGTTAGGGTACGCGTTAGGGTTAGGGTATGGGTTAGGTTTAGGGTACACGTTAGGATTAGGGTATTTATTAAACCTATCCCACTCTCTAGATACCACTTAGCACGTAAAGGATTATTATTTGGGGTTCAGCCATGGAGAAGATTTTAGTCGCTAGGATAAGATAAAGAATGAACACATTATAAAAAAATCACATAAGGTTTTCTTTTTAACCTGTTCCTTAAAACACTAGTGTTTAGGAAATCTAATGGAGGCAAAAGCAGTAAAGGGTAGTTTAGGGTTAGGGTTAGGGTTAGGGTTAGGGTAGGGCTTAGGATACGGGTGAGGGTACTGGTGAGGGTACTGCGTAGGTTATTGGTTAGGGTTAGGGTACGGCTTAGGATACAGGTTAGTATATGGGTTAGGTTACGGCGTTGGGTATGGGTGAGGGTTAGGGTTAGGGTTAGGGTAAGGCTTTGGGTACGGGTTAGGGTACGGGTTTGGGTACGGCGTAGGGTAGAGGTTAGGGTTAGGTTTAGGATTAGGGTACGGCTTAGGATACAGGTTAGGGTATGGGTGAGGGTACGGCGTAGCGTATGGGTTAGGGTTAGGGTTAGGGTTAGGGTTAGTTTTAGGTTTAGGGATTGGTTTAGGGTACGGGTTAGGATTAGCTTACGTGTTAGGGTTAGGGTTTGTGTTAGGGTTAGGGTACGCATTAGGGTTAGGGTATGGGTTAGGGTTAGGGTACACGTTAGGATTAGGGTATTTATTAAACCTATCCCACTCTCTAGATACCACTTAGCACGTAAAGGAATATTATTTGGGGTCCAGCCATGGAGAAGCTTTTAGTCACTAGGATAAGATAAAGAATAAACACATTATAAAAAAATCACATTAGGATTTTCTTTTTAACCTGTTCCTTAAAACACTATTGCTTAGGAAATCTAATGGAGGCAAAAGCAGTCAACGGTAGTTTAGGGTTAGGGTTAGGGTTAGGGTTAGTGTTAGGGTTAGGGTACGGCTTAGGGTATGGGATAGGGTATGGGTGAGGGTACGGCATAGGGTAGGGTTTAGGGTTAGGGTTAGTGTTAGGGTTAGGGTAGGGTATGGCTTAGGGTACGGGTGAGGGTACTGTGTAGGTCATTGGTTAGGGTTAGGTTAAGGCTTAGGATACAGGGTATTGTATGGGTTAGGGTATGGCGCAGTGTATGGGTAAGGGTTAGGGTTAGGGTTAGGGTTAGAGTTAGGGTATGGCTTAGGGTACGGGTTAGGGAACGGGTGAGGGTACGGCGTAGTGTATAGGTTAGGGTTAGGGTTAGGGTACGGCTTAGGGTACGGATTAGGTTATGGGTGAGGGTACGGCGTAGGGTATGGGTTAGGGTTAGGGTTAGGGTTAGTGTTAGTGTTAGGGTTAGGGTATGGCTTAGCGTATCGGATAGGGTACGGGTGAGGGTACGGCGTAGGGTAGGGGTTAGGGTTAGGGTTAGGGTTAGGGTATGGCTTAGGGTACAGGTGAGGGTACGGGTGAGGGTTCTGCGTAGGGTATTGGTTAGGGTTTGGGTACGGCTTAGGATACGTGTTAGGGTACGGGTTAGGGTACGGCGTAGAGTGTGGGTTAGGGTTAGGGTTAGTGTTAGGGTTAGGGTTATGGTACGTCTTAGGGTATGTGTTAGGGTACGGGTGAGGGTACGGCGTAGGTTATGGGTTAGGGTTAGGGTTAGGGTTAGGGTTAGGGTACGGCTTAGGATACGGGTTAGGGTACGGGTGAGGGTACGGCGTAGGTTATGGGTTAGGGTTAGGGTTAGTGTTAGGGTTATGGTACGGCTTAGGTTATGGAATAGGGTACAGTTGAGGGTATGGAATAGTGTAGGGGTTACGGTTAGGTTTAGGGTTAGGGTTAGGGTTAGGGTACGGCTTACGGTACGGGTGAGGTTATGGGTGAGGATACTGCGTAGGGCATTGGTTAGGGTTAGGGTACGGCTTAGGATACGGGTTAGGGTAGGTGTTAGGGTATGGCGTACGGTATGGGTTAGGGTTAGGGTTAGGGTTAGGGTTAGGGTTAGGGTACGGCTTAGGGTACGGGTTAGGGTACGGGTGAGGTTACGGCGTAGGGTATAGTTTAGGGTTAGGGTTAGGGTTAGGGTACGGCTTAGGATACGGGTTAGGGTACGGGTGAGGGTACGGCGTAGCGTATGTTTTAGGGTTAGGGTTAGGGTTAGGGTACGGCTTAGGGTACGGGTTAGGGTACGGGTGAGGGTATGGTGTAGTGTATAGCTTAGGGTTAGGGTTAGGGTTAGGGTATGGCTTAGGGTACGGGAGAGGGTACGGGTGAGGGTACTGTGTAGGGTATTGGTTATGGTTAGGGTACGGCTTAGAATACGGGTTAGGGTACGGGTTAGGGTACGGCGTAGGGTATGGGTTAGGGTTAGGGTTAGGGTTAGGGTTAGGGTTAGGGTACGGCTTAGGGTACGGGTTAGGGTACAGGTGAGGGTACGGCGTAGTGTATAGGTTAGGGTTAGGGTTAGGGTTAGGGTACGGCTTAGGGTACGGGTTAGGGTACGGGTGAGGGTATGGCGTAGTGTATAGGTTAGGGTTAGGGTTAGGGTTAGGGTACGGCTTAGGGTATGGGATAGGGTACGGGTGAGGGTACGGCGTAGGGTAGGGGTTAGGTTTAGGGTTAGGGTTAGTGTTAGTGTTAGGGTACGGCTTAGGGTATGGGATAGGTTACGGGTGAGGTTACGGCGTAGGGTAGGGGTTAGGGTTAGCTTTAGGGTTAGTGTTAGGTTTAGGGTTCCGCTTAGGGTATGGGATAGGGTACGGCGTAGGGTAGCGGTTAGGGTTAGGGTTAGGGTTAGGGTTAGGGTACGGCTTAGGATACGGGTTAGGGTACGGGTGAGGGTACGGCGTAGGTTATGGGTTAGGGTTAGGGTTAGGGTTAGGGTTAGTTTTAGGGTTAGGGATTGATTTAGGGTACGGGTTAGGATTAGCATACTTGTTCGGGTTAGGGTTTTGGTTAGGGTTACGGTACCCGTTAGGGTTAGGGTATGGGTTAGGTTTAGGGTACACGTTAGGATTAGGGTATTTATTAAACCTATCCCACTCTCTAGATACCACTTAGCACGTAAAGGAATATTATTTGGGGTTCAGCCATGGAGAAGATTTTAGTCACTAGGATAAGATAAAGAATAAACACATTATAAAAAAATCACATAAGGTTTTCTTTTTAACCTGTTCCTTAAAACACTAGTGTTTAGGAAATCTAATGGAGGCAAAAGCAGTAAAGGGTAGTTTAGGGTTAGGGTTAGGGTTAGGGTTAGGGTAGGGCTTAGGATACGGGTGAGGTTACTGGTGAGGGAACTGTGTAGGTTATAGGTTAGGGTTAGGGTACGGCTTAGGATACGGGTTAGGATATGGGTTAGGTTACGGCGTTGGGTATGGGTGAGGGTTAGGGTTAGGGTTAGGGTAAGGCTTTGGGTACGGGTTAGGGTACGGGTGAGGGTACAGCGTAGGGTAGAGGTTAGGGTTAGGTTTAGGGTTAGGGTACGGCTTAAGATACGGGTTAGGGTATGGGTGAGGGTACGGCGTAGCGTATGGGTTAGGGTTAGGATTAGGGTTAGGGTTAGTTTTAGGGTTAGGGATTGGTTTAGGGTACGGGTTAGGATTAGCGTACGTGTTACGGTTAGGGTTTGGGTTAGGGTTAGGGTACGCGTTAGGGTTAGGGTATGGGTTAGGGTTAGGGTACGCGTTAGGATTAGGGTATTTATTAAACCTATCCCACTCTCTAGATACCACTTAGCACGTAAAGGAATATTATTTAGGGTCCAGCCATGGAGAATATTTTCGTCACTAGGATAAGATAAAGAATAATCACATTATAAAAAAATCACATTAGGATTTTCTTTTTAACCTGTTCCTTAAAACACTAGTGCTTAGGAAATCTAATGGAGGCAAAAGCAGTCAAGGGTAGTTTAGGTTTAGGGTTAGGGTTAGGGTTAGTGTTAGTGTTAGGGTACGGCTTAGGGTATGGGATAGGGTATGGGTGAGGGTACGGCATAGGGTAGGGTTTAGGGTTAGGGTTAGTGTTAGGGTTAGGGTTAGGGTATGGCTTAGGGTACGGGTGAGGGTACTGTGTAGGTCATTGGTTAGGGTTAGGTTAAGGCTTAGGATACAGGTTATTGTATGGGTTAGGGTACGGCGCAGGGTATGGGTAAGGGTTAGGGTTAGGGTTAGGGTTAGAGTTAGGGTACGGCTTAGGGTACGGGTTAGGGTACGGGTGAGGGTACGGCGTAGGGTATGGGTTAGGGTTAGGGTTAGGGTTAGTGTTAGTGTTAGGGTTAGGGTACGGCTTAGCATATGGGATAGGGTACGGGTGAGGGTACGGCGTAGGGTAGGGGTTAGGGTTAGAGTTAGGGTTAGGGTTGGGGTTAGGGTACGGCTTAGGGTACGGGTGAGGGTACTGGTGAGGGTACTGCGTAGGGTATTGGTTAGGGTTAGGATATGGCTTAGGATACGGGTTAGGGTATGGGTTAGGGTATGGCGGAGGGTATGGGTTAGGGTTAGGGTAAGGGTTAGGGTTAGGGTTAGGGTACGGCTTAGGATACGGGTTAGGGTACGGGTGAGGTTATGGCGTAGCGTATGGGTTAGGGTTAGGGTTAGGGTACGTCTTAGGCTACGGGTTAGGGTACGGGTGAGGGTACGGCGTAGGGTAAGGGTTAAGGTTAGGGTTAGGGTTAGGGTTAGTTTTAGGGTTAGGGATTGGTTTAGGGTACGGGTTAGGATTAGCGTACGTGTTAGGGTTAGGTTTTGGGTTAGGGTTAGGGTACGCGTTAAGGTTAGGGTATGGGTTAGGGTTAGGGTACACGTTAGGATTAGGGTATTTATTAAACCTATCCCAGTCTCTAGATACCACTTAGCACGTAAAGGAATATTATTAGGGATCCAGCCATGGAGAAGATTTTAGTCACTAGGATAAGATAAAGAATAAACACATTATAAAAAAATCACATTAGGATTTTCTTTTTAACCTGTTCCTTAAAACACTAGTGCTTAGGAAATCTAATAGAGGCAAAAGCAATCAAGGGTAGTTTAGGGTTAGGGTTAGGGTTAGGGTTAGTGTTAGGGTTAGGGTACGGCTTAGGGTATGGGATAGGGTACGGGTGAGGGTACGGCGTAGGGTAGGGGTTAGGGTTAGGGTTAGGGTTATGGTTAGGGTATTGCTTAGGGTACGGGTGAGGGTACGGGTGAGGGTACTGCGTAGGGTATTGGTTAGGGTTAGGGTACGGCTTAGGATACGTGTTAGGGTACGGGTTAGGGTACGGCGTAGACTGTGGGTTAGGGTTAGGGTTAGTGTTAGGGTTAGGGTTACGGTACGTCTTAGGGTACGTGTTAGGGTACGGGTGAGGGTACGGCGTAGGTTATGGGTTAGGGTTAGGGTTAGGGTTAGGGTTAGGGTACGGCTTAGGGTACGGGTGAGGGTACGGCGTAGGTTATGGGTTAGGGTTAGAGTTAGTGTTAGGGTTATGGTACAGCTTAGGTTATGGGATAGGGTACAGGTGAGGGTATGGCATGGGGTAGGGGTTAGGGTTAGGTTTAGGGTTAGGGTTAGGGTTAGGGTACGGCTTAGGGTAAGGGTGAGGGTATGGGTGAGGATACTGCGTAGGGTATTGGTTAGGGTTAGGGTACGGCTTAGGATACGGGTTAGGGTATGTGTTAGGGTATGGCGTACGCTATGGGTTAGGGTTTGGGTTAGGGTTAGGGTTAGGGTTAGGGTACGGCTTAGGGTACGGGTTAGGGTATGGGTGAGGTTACGGCGTAGGGTATAGTTTAGGGTTAGGGTTAGGGTTAGGGTATGGCTTAGGGTACGGGTGAGGGTACGGGTGAGGGTACTGTGTAGGGTATTGGTTATGGATAGGGTACGGCTTAGAATACGGGTTAGGGTACGGTTTAGGGTACGGCGTAGGGTATGGGTTAGGGTTAGGGTTAGGGTTAGGGTTAGGGTTAGGGTACGGCTTAGGGTACGGGTTAGGGTACGGGTGAGGGTGCGGCGTAGTGTATAGGTTAGGGTTAGGGTTAGGGTTAGGGTACGGCTTAGGGTATGGGATAGGGTACGGGTGAGGGTACGGCGTAGTGTAGGGGTTAGGTTTAGGGTTAGGGTTAGTGTTAGGGTTAGGGTACGGCTTAGGGTATGGGATAGGTTATGGGTGAGGGTACGGCGTAGGGTAGGGGTTAGGGTTAGGTTTAGGGTTAGTGTTACGTTTAGGGTACCGCTTAGGGTATGGGATAGGGTACGGCGTAGGGGAGAGGTTAGGGTTAGGGTTAGGGTTAGGGTACGGCTTAGGATACGGGTTAGGGTACGGGTGAGGGTGCGGCGTAGCGTATGGGTTAGGGTTAGGGTTAGGGTTAGGGTACGGCTTAGGGTACGGGTTAGGGTACGCGTGAGGGTACGGCGTAGGTTATTGGTTAGGGTTAGGGTTAGGGTTAGGGTTAGTTTTAGGGTTAGGGATTGGTTTAGGGTACGGGTTAGGATTAGCGTACGTGTTAGGGTTAGGTTTTGGGTTAGGGTTAGGATACGCGTTAAGGTTAGGGTATGGGTTAGGGTTAGGGTACACGTTAGGATTAGGGTATTTATTAAACCTATCCCACTCTCTAGATACCACTTAGCACGTAAAGGAATATTATTAGGGATCCAGCCATGGAGAAGATTTTAGTCACTAGGATAAGATAAAGAATAAACACATTATAAAAAAATCACATTAGGATATTCTTGTTAACCTGTTCCTTAAAACCCTAGTGCTTAGGAAATCTAATAGAGGTAAAAGCAATCAAGGGTAGTTTAGGGTTAGGTTTAGGGTTAGGGTTAGTGTTAGGGTTAGGGTACGGCTTAGGGTATGGGATAGGGTACGGGTGAGGGTACGGCGTAGGGTAGGGGTTAGGGTTAGGGTTAGGGTTATGGTTAGGGTATTGCTTAGGGTACGGGTGAGGGTACGGGTGAGGGTACTGCGTAGGGTATTGGTTAGGGTTAGGGTACGGCTTAGGATACGTGTTAGGGTACGGGTTAGGGTGCGGCGTAGAGTGTGGGTTAGGGTTTGGGTTAGTGTTAGGGTTAGGGTTACGGTACGTCTTAGGGTACGTGTTAGGGTACGGGTGAGGGTACGGCGTAGGTTATGGGTTAGGGTTAGGGTTAGGGTTAGGGTTAGGGTACGGCTTAGGGTACGGGTGAGGGTACGGCGTAGGTTATGGGTTAGGGTTAGAGTTAGTATTAGGGTTATGGTACGGCTTAGGTTATGGGATAGGGTACAGGTGAGGGTATGGCATGGGGTAGGGGTTAGGGTTAGGTTTAGGGTTAGGGTTAGGGTTAGGGTACGGCTTAGGGTACGGGTGAGGGTATGGGTGAGGATACTGCGTAGGGTATTGGTTAGGGTTAGGGTACGGCTTAGGATACGGGTTAGGGTACGTGTTAGGGTATGGCGTACGCTATGGGTTAGGGTTAGGGTTAGGGTTAGGGTTAGGGTTAGGGTACGGCTTAGGGTACGGGTTAGGGTATGGGTGAGGTTACGGCGTAGGGTATACTTTAGGGTTAGGGTTAGGGTTAGGGTACGGCTTAGGGTACGGGTTAGGGTACGGGTGAGGGTATGGCGTAGTGTATAGGTTAGGGTTAGAGTTAGGGTTAGGGTATGGCTTAGGGTACGGGTGAGGGTACGGGTGAGGGTACTGTGTAGGGTATTGGTTATGGATAGGGTACGGCTTAGAATACGGGTTAGGGTACGGTTTAGGGTACGGCGTAGGGTATGGGTTAGGGTTAGGGTTAGGGTTAGGGTTAGGGTTAGGGTACGGCTTAGGGTACGGGTTAGGGTACGGGTGAGGGTACGGCGTAGTGTATAGGTTAGGGTTAGGGTTAGGGTTAGGTTACGGCTTAGGGTATGGGATAGGGTACGGGTGAGGGTACGGCGTAGTGTAGGGGTTAGGTTTAGGGTTAGGGTTAGTGTTAGGGTTAGGGTACGGCTTAGGGTATGGGATAGGTTATGGGTGAGGGTACGGCGTAGGGTAGGGTTTAGGGTTAGGTTTAGGGTTAGTGTTACGTTTAGGGTACCGCTTAGGGTATGGGATAGGGTACGGCGTAGGGGAGAGGTTAGGGTTAGGGTTAGGGTTAGGGTACGGCTTAGGATACGGGTTAGGGTACGGGTGAGGGTGCGGCGTAGCGTATGGGTTAGGGTTAGGGTTAGGGTTAGGGTACGGCTTAAGGTACGGGTTAGGGTACGCGTGAGGGTACGGCGTAGGTTAGGGTTAGGGTTAGGGTTAGGGTTAGGGTTAGTTTTAGGGTTAGGGATTGGTTTAGGGTACGGGTTAGGATTAGCATACTTGTTCGTGTTAGGGTTTTGGTTAGGGTTAGGGTACGCGTTAGGGTTAGGGTATGGGTTAGGTTTAGGGTACACGTTAGGATTAGGGTATTTATTAAACCTATCCCACTCTCTAGATACCACTTAGCACGTAAAGGAATATTATTTGGGGTTCAGCCATGGAGAAGATTTTAGTCACTAGGATAAGATAAAGAATAAACACATTATAAAAAAATCACATAAGGTTTTCTTTTTAACCTGTTCCTTAAAACACTAGTGTTTAGGAAATCTAATGGAGGCAAAAGCAGTAAAGGGTAGTTTAGGGTTAGGGTTAGGGTTAGGGTTAGGGTAGGGCTTAGGATACGGGTGAGGTTACTGGTGAGGGTACTGCGTAGGTTATTGGTTAGGGTTAGGGTACGGCTTAGGATACGGGTTAGGATATGGGTTAGGTTACGGCGTTGGGTATGGGTGAGGGTTAGGGTTAGGGTAAGGCTTTGGGTACGGGTTAGGGTACGGGTGAGGGTACGGCGTAGGGTAGAGGTTAGGGTTAGGTTTAGGGTTAGGGTACGGCTTAAGATACGGGTTAGGGTATGGGTGAGGGTACGGCGTAGCGTATGGGTTAGGGTTAGGGTTAGGGTTAGGGTTAGTTTTAGGGTTAGGGATTGGTTTAGGGTACGGGTTAGGATTAGCGTACGTGTTACGGTTAGGGTTTGGGTTAGGGTTAGGGTACGCGTTAGGGTTAGGGTATGGGTTAGGGTTAGGCTACGCGTTAGGATGAGGGTATTTATTAAACCTATCCCACTCTCTAGATACCACTTAGCACGTAAAGGAATATTATTTAGGGTCCAGCCATGGAGAATATTTTCGTCACTAGGATAAGATAAAGAATAATCACATTATAAAAAAATCACATTAGGATTTTCTTTTTAACCTGTTCCTTAAAACACTAGTGCTTAGGAAATCTAATGGAGGCAAAAGCAGTCAAGGGTAGTTTAGGGTTAGGGTTAGGGTTAGGGTTAGTGTTAGGGTTAGGGTACGGCTTAGGGTATGGGATAGGGTATGGGTGAGGGTACGGCATAGGGTAGGGATTAGGGTTAGGGTTAGTGTTAGGGTTAGGGTTAGGGTATGGCTTAGGGTACGGGTGAGGGTACTGTGTAGGTCATTGGTTAGGGTTAGGTTAAGGCTTAGGATACAGGTTATTGTATGGGTTAGGGTACGGCGCAGGGTATGGGTAAGGGTTAGGGTTAGGGTTAGGGTTAGAGTTAGGGTACGGCTTAGGGTACGGGTTAGGGTACGGGTGAGGGTACGGCGTAGTGTATAGGTTAGGTTTAGGGTTAGGGTACGGCTTAGGGTACGGGTTAGGTTATGGGTGAGGGTACGGCGTAGGGTATGGGTTAGGGTTAGGGTTAGGGTTAGTGTTAGTGTTAGGGTTAGGGTACGGCTTAGCGTATGGGATAGGGTACGGGTGAGGGTACGGCATAGGGTAGGGGTTAGGGTTAGAGTTAGGGTTAGGGTTGGGGTTAGGGTACGGCTTAGGGTACGGGTGAGGGTACGGGTGAGGGTACTGCGTAGGGTATTGTTTAGGGATAGGATATGGCTTAGGATACGGGTTAGGGTACGGGTGAGGTTATGGCGTAGCGTATGGGTTAGGTTTAGGGTTAGGGTTAGGGTTAGGGTACGGCTTAGGGTACGGGTGAGGGTATGGGTGAGGATACTGCGTAGGGTATTGGTTAGGGTTAGGGTACGGCTTAGGATACGGGTTAGGGTACGTGTTAGGGTATGGCGTACGCTATGGGTTAGGGTTAGGGTTAGGGTTAGGGTTAGGGTTAGGGTACGGCTTAGGGTACGGGTTAGGGTATGGGTGAGGTTACGGCGTAGGGTATAGTTTAGGGTTAGGGTTAGGGTTAGGGTACGGCTTTGGGTACGGGTTAGGGTACGGGTGAGGGTATGGCGTAGTGTATAGGTTAGGGTTAGAGTTAGGGTTAGGGTATGGCTTAGGGTACGGGTGAGGGTACGGGTGAGGGTACTGTGTAGGGTATTGGTTATGGTTAGGGTACGGCTTAGAATACGGGTTAGGGTACAGTTTAGGGTACGGCGTAGGGTATGGGTTAGGGTTAGGGTTAGGGTTAGGGTTAGGGTACGGCTTAGGGTACGGGTTAGGGTACGGGTGAGGGTACGGCGTAGTGTATAGATTAGGGTTAGGGTTAGGGTTAGGGTACGGCTTAGGGTATGGGATAGGGTACGGGTGAGGGTACGGCGTAGTGTAGGGGTTAGGTTTAGGGTTAGGGTTAGTGTTAGGGTTAGGGTACGGCTTAGGATATGGGATAGGTTATGGGTGAGGGTACGGCGTAGGGTAGGGGTTAGGGTTAGGTTTAGGGTTAGTGTTACGTTTAGGGTACCGCTTAGGGTATGGGATAGGGTACGGCGTAGGGGAGAGGTTAGGGTTAGGGTTAGGGTTAGGGTTAGGGTTAGGGTACGGCTTAGGATACGGGTTAGGGTACGGGTGAGGGTGCGGCGTAGCGTATGGGTTAGGGTTAGGGTTAGGGTTAGGGTACGGCTTAGGGTACGGGTTAGGGTACGCGTGAGGGTACGGCGTAGGTTATGGGTTAGGGTTAGGGTTAGGGTTAGGGTTAGTTTTAGGGTTAGGGATTGGTTTAGGGTACGGGTTAGGATTAGCATACTTGTTCGGGTTAGGGTTTTGGTTAGGGTTAGGGTACGCGTTAGGGTTAGGGTATGGGTTAGGTTTAGGGTACACGTTAGGATTAGGGTATTTATTAAACCTATCCCACTCTCTAGATACCACTTAGCACGTAAAGGAATATTATTTGGGGTTCAGCCATGGAGAAGATTTTAGTCACTAGGATAAGATAAAGAATAAACACATTATAAAAAAAATCACATAAGATTTTCTTTTTAACCTGTTCTTTAAAACACTAGTGTTTAGGAAATCTAATGGAGGCAAAAGCAGTAAAGGGTAGTTTAGGGTTAGGGTTAGGGTTAGGGTTAGGGTAGGGCTTAGGATACGGGTGAGGGTACTGGTGAGGGTACTGCGTAGGTTATTGGTTAGGGTTAGGGTACGGCTTAGGATACGGGTTAGGATATGGGTTAGGTTACGGCGTTGGGTATGGGTGAGGGTTAGGGTTAGGGTTAGGGTAAGGCTTTGGGTACGGGTTAGGGTACGGTGAGGGTACGGCGTAGGGTAGAGGTTAGGGTTAGGTTTAGGGTAAGGGTACGGGTTAGGGTATGGCGTAGGGTATGGGTTAGGGTTAGGTTTAGGGTTAGGGTTAGGGTTAGGGTACGGCTTAGGATACGGGTTAGGGTACGGGTGAGGGTACGGCGTAGTGTATGGGTTAGGGTTAGGGTTAGGGTACGTCTTAGGGTACGGGTTAGGGTACGGTTGAGGGTACGGGGTAGGGTAAGGGTTAGGGTTAGGGTTAGGGTTAGTTTTAGGGTTAGGGATTGGTTTAGGGTACGGGTTAGGATTAGCGTACGTGTTAGGGTTAGGGTTTGGGTTAGGGTTAGGGTACGCGTTAGGGTTAGGGTATGGGTTAGGGTTAGGGTACACGTTAGGATTAGGGTATTTATTAAACCTATCCCACTCTCTAGATACCACTTAGCACGTAAAGGAATATTATTAGGGATCCAGCCATGGAGAAGATTTTAGTCACTAGGATACGATAAAGAATAAACACATTATAAAAAAATCACATTAGGATTTTCTTTTTAACCTGTTCTTTAAAACACTAGTGCTTAGGAAATCTAATAGAGGCAAAAGCAATCAAGGGTAGTTTAGGGTTAGGGTTAGGGTTAGGGTTAGTGTTAGGGTTAGGGTAGGGCTTAGGGTATGGGATAGGGTACGGGTGAGGGTACGGTGTAGGGTAGGGGTTAGGGTTAGGGTTAGGGTTATGGTTAGGGTATGGCTTAGGGTACAGGTGAGGGTACGGGTGAGGGTACTGCGTAGGGTATTGGTTAGGGTTAGGGTACGGCTTAGGATACGTGTTAGGGTACGGGTTAGGGTACGGCGTAGAGTGTGGGTTAGGGTTAGGGTTAGTGTTAGGGTTAGGGTTACGGTACGTCTTAGGGTACGTGTTAGGGTACGGGTGAGGGTAGGGCGTAGGTTATGGGTTAGGGTTAGGGTTAGGGTTAGGGTTAGGGTACGGCTTAGGATACGGGTTAGGGTACGGGTGAGGGTACGGCGTAGTTTATGGGTTAGGGTTAGGGTTAGTGTTAGGGTTATGGTACGGCTTAGGTTATGGGATAGGGTACAGGTGAGGGTATGGCATAGGGTAGGGGTTAGGGTTAGGTTTAGGGTTAGGGTTAGGGTTAGGGTATGGCTTAGGGTACGGGTGAGGGTATGGGTGAGGATACTGCGTAGGGTATTGGTTAGGGTTAGGGTACGGCTTAGGATACGGGTTAGGGTACGTGTTAGGGTATGGCGTACGCTATGGGTTAGGGTTAGGGTTAGGGTTAGGGTTAGGGTTAGGGTACGGCTTAGTGTACGGGTTAGGGTACGGGTGAGGTTACGGCGTAGGGTATAGTTTAGGGTTAGGGTTAGGGTTAGGGTACGGCTTAGGGTACGGGTTAGGGTACGGGTGAGGGTATGGCATAGTGTATAAGTTAGGGTTAGGGTTAGGGTTAGTGTATGGCTTAGGGTACGGGTGAGGGTACGGGTGAGGTTACTGTGTAGGGTATTGGTTATGGTTAGAGTACGGCTTAGAATACGGGTTAGGGTACAGTTTAGGGTACGGCGTAGGGTATGGGTTAGGGTTAGGGTTAGGGTTAGGGTACGGCTTAGGGTACGGGTTAGGGTACGGGTGAGGGTACGGCGTAGTGTATAGGTTAGGGTTAGGGTTAGGGTTAGGGTACGGCTTAGGGTATGGGATAGGGTACGGGTGAGGTTAAGGCGTAGGGTAGGGGTTAGGTTTAGGGTTAGGGTTAGTGTTAGGGTTAGGGTACGGCTTAGGGTATGGGATAGGTTACGGGTGAGGGTACGGCGTAGGGTTGGGGTTAGGGTTAGGTTTAGGGTTAGTGTTAGGTTTAGGGTACCGCTTAGGGTATGGGATAGGGTACGGCGTAGGGTAGCGGTTAGGGTTAGGGTTAGGGTTAGGGTACGGCTTAGGATACGGGTTAGGGTACGGGTGAGGGTGCGGCGTAGCGTATGGGTTAGGGTTAGGGTTAGGGTACGGCTTAGGGTACGGGTTAGGGTACGGGTGAGGGTACTGCGTAGGTTATGGGTTAGGGTTAGGGTTAGGGTTAGGGTTAGTTTTAGGGTTAGGGATTGGTTTAGGGTAAGGGTTAGGATTAGCATACTTGTTCGGTTTAGGGTTTTGGTTAGGGTTAGGGTACGCGTTAGGGTTGGTATGGGTTAGGTTTAGGGTACACGTTAGGATTAGGGTATTTATTAAACCTATCCCACTCTCTAGATACCACTTAGCACGTAAAGGAATATTATTTAGGGTCCAGCCATGGAGAAGATTTTCGTCACTAGGATAAGATAAAGAATAAACACATTATAAAAAAATCACATTAGGATTTTCTTTTTATCCTGTTCCTTAAAACACTCGTGCTTAGGAAATCTAATGGAGGCAAAAGCAGTCAAGGGTAGTTTAGGGTTAGGGTTAGGGTTAGGGTTAGTGTTAGGGTTAGGGTACGGCTTAGGGTATGGGATAGGGTATGGGTGAGGGTACGGCATAGGGTAGGGTTTAGGGTTAGGGTTAGTGTTAGGGTTAGGGTTAGAGTATGGCTTAGGGTACGGTTGAGGGTACTGTGTAGGTCATTGGTTAGGGTTAGGTTAAGGCTTAGGGTACAGGTTATTGTATGGGTTAGGGTACGGCGCAGGGTATGGGTAAGGGTTAGGGTTAGGGTTAGGGTTAGAGTTAGGGTACGGCTTAGGGTATGGGTTAGGGTACGGGTGAGGGTACGGCATAGTGTATAGGTTAGGGTTAGGGTTAGGGTACGGCTTAGGGTACGGGTTAGGTTACGGGTGAGGGTACGGCATAGGGTATGGTTTAGGGTTAGGGTTAGGGTTAGGGTTAGTGTTAGTGTTAGGGTTAGGTTACGGCTTAGCGTATGGGATAGGGTACGGGTGAGGGTACGGCGTAGGGTAGGGGTTAGGTTTAGAGTTAGGGTTTGGGTTTGGGTTAGGGTACGGCTTAGGGTACGGGTGAGGGTACGGGTGAGGGTACTGCGTAGGGTATTGGTTAGGGTTAGGATACGGCTTAGGATACGGGTTAGGGTACGTGTTAGGGTATGGCGTAGGGTATGGGTTAGGGTTAGGGTTAGGTTTAGGGTTAGGGTTAGGTTTAGGGTTAGGGTACGGCTTAGGATACGGGTTAGGGTACGGGTGAAGGTACGGCGTAGCGTATGGGTTAGGGTTAGGGTTAGGGTTAGGGTTAGGGTACGGCTTAGGTTATGGGATAGGGTACAGGTGAGGGTATGGCATAGGGTATGGGTTAGGGTTAGGGTTAGGGTTAGGGTTAGGGTTAGGGTACGGCTTAGGGTACGGGTGAGGGTATGGGTGAGGATACTGCGTAGGGTATTGGTTAGGGTTACGGTACGTCTTAGGATACGGGTTAGGGTACGGGTGAGGGTACGGCATAGGTTATGGGTTAGGGTTAGGGTTAGTGTTAGGGTTATAGTACGGCTTAGGTTATGGGATAGGGTACAGGTGAGGGTATGGCATAGGGTAGGGTTTAGGGTTAGGGTTAGGGTTAGGGTTAGGGTACGGCTTAGGGTACGGGTGAGGGAATGGGTGAGGATACTGCATAGGGTATTGGTTAGGGTTAGGGTACGGCTTAGGATACGGGTTAGGGTACGTGTTAGGGTTTGGCGTACGGTATGGGTTAGGGTTAGGGTTAGGGTTAGGGTTAGGGTTAGGGTTAGGGTACGGCTTAGGGTACGGGTTAGGGTACGGGTGAGGTTACGTTGTAGGGTATAGTTTAGGGTTAGGGTTAGGGTTAGTGTACGGCTTAGGATACGGGTTAGGGTACAGGTGAGGGTACGGCGTAGCGTATGGTTTAGGGTAAGGGTTAGGGTTAGGGTACGGCTTAGGGTACGGGTTAGGGTACGGGTGAGGGTACGGTGTAGGTTATGGGTTAGGGTTAGGGTTAGGGTTAGGGTTAGTTTTAGGGTTAGGGATTGGTTTAGGGTACGGGTTAGGATTAGCATACGTGTTCGGGTTAGGGTTTTGGTTAGGGTTAGGGTACGCGTTAGGGTTAGGGTATGGGTTAGGTTTAGGGTACACTTTAGGATTAGGGTATTTATTAAACCTATCCCACTCTCTAGATACCACTTAGCACGTAAAGGAATATTATTTGGGGTTCAGCCATGGAGAAGATTTTAGTCACTAGGATAAGATAAAGAATAAACACATTATAAAAAAATCACATAAGGTTTTCTTTTTAACCTGTTCCTTAAAACACTAGTGTTTAGGAAATCTAATGGAGGCAAAAGCAGTAAAGGGTAGTTTAGGGTTAGGGTTAGGGTTAGGGTTAGGTTAGGGCTTAGGATACGGGTGAGGGTACTGGTGAGGGTACTGCGTAGGTTATTGGTTAGGGTTAGGGTACGGCTTAGGATACGGGTTAGGATATGGGTTAGGTTACGGCGTTGGGTATGGGTGAGGGTTAGGGTTAGGGTTAGGGTAAGGCTTTGGGTACGGGTTAGGGTACGGGTGAGGGTACGGCGTAGGGTAGAGGTTAGGGTTAGGTTTAGGATTAGGGTACGGCTTAGGGTACGGGTTAGGGTACGGGTGAGGGTACGGCGTAGTGTATAGGTTAGGGTTAGGGTTAGGGTACGGCTTAGGGTACGGGTTAGGTTACGGCGTAGGGTAGGGGTTAGGGTTAGAGTTAGGGTTAGGGTTGGGGTTAGGGTACGGCTTAGGGTACGGGTGAGGGTACGGGTGAGGGTACTGCGTAGGGTATTGGTTAGGGTTAGGATATGGCTTAGGATACGGGTTAGGGTATGGGTTAGGGTATGGCGTAGGGTATGGGTTAGGCTTAGGGTTAGGGTTAGGGTTAGGGTTAGGGTACGGCTTAGGATACGGGTAAGGGTACGGGTGAGGTTACGGCGTAGCATATGGGTTAGGGTTAGGGTTAGGGTACGTCTTAGGGTACGGGTTAGGGTACGGGTGAGGGTACGGCGTAGGGTAAGGGTTAGGGTTAGGGTTAGGGTTAGGGTTAGTTTTAGGGTTAGGGATTGGTTTAGGGTACGGGTTAGGATTAGCGTACGTGTTAGGGTTAGGTTTTGGGTTAGGGTTAGGGTACGCGTTAGGGTTAGGGTATGGGTTAGGGTTAGGGTACACGTTAGGATTAGGGTATTTATTAAACCTATCCCACTCTCTAGATACCACTTAGCACGTGAAGGAATATTATTAGGGATCCAGCCATGGAGAAGATTTTAGTCACTAGGAAAAGATAAAGAATAAACACATTATAAAAAAATCACATTAGGATTTTCTTTTTAACCTGTTCCTTAAAACACTAGTGCTTAGGAAATCTAATAGAGGCAAAAGCAATCAAGGGTAGTTTAGGGTTAGGGTTAGGGTTAGGGTTAGTGTTAGGGTTAGGTTACGGGTTAGGGTATGGGATAGGGTACGGGTGAGGGTACGGCGTAGGGTAGGGGTTAGGGTTAGGGTTAGGGTTATGGTTAGGGTATGGCTTAGCGTACGGGTGAGGGTACGGGTGAGGGTACTGCATAGGTTATGGGTTAGGGTTAGGGTTAGGGTTAGGGTTAGGGTACGGCTTAGGATACGGGTTGGGGTACGGGTGAGGGTACGGCGTAGGTTATGGGTTAGGGTTAGGGTTAGTGTTAGGGTTATGGTACGGCTTAGGTTATGGGATAGGGTACAGGTGAGGGTATGGCATAGGGTAAGGGTTAGGGTTAGGTTTAGGGTTAGGGTTAGGTTTAGGGTACGGCTTAGGGTACGGGTGAGGGTATGGGTGAGGATACTGCGTAGGGTATTGGTTAGGTTTAGGGTACGGCTTAGGATACGGGTTAGGGTACGTGTTAGGGTATGGCGTACGCTATGGGTTAGGGTTAGGGTTAGGGTTAGGGTTAGGGTTAGGGTACGGCTTAGGGTACGGGTTAGGGTACGGGTGAGGGTATGGCGTAGTGTATAAGTTAGGGTTAGGGTTAGGGTTAGGGTATGGCTTAGGGTAGGGGTGAGGGTACGGGTGAGGGTAATGTGTAGGGTATTGGTTATGGTTAGGGTACGGCTTAGAATACGGGTTAGGGTACAGTTTAGGGTACGGCGAAGGGTATGGGTTAGGGTTAGGGTTAGGGTTAGGGTACGGCTTAGGGTACGGGTTAGGGTACGGGTGGGGGTACGGCGTAGTGTATAGGTTAGGGTTAGGGTTAGGGTTAGGGTACGGCTTAGGGTATGGGATAGGGTACGGGTGAGGGTAAGGCGTAGGGTAGGGGTTAGGTTTAGGGTTAGGGTTAGTGTTAGGGTTAGGGTACGGCTTAGGGTATGGGATAGGTTACGGGTGAGGGTACGGCGTAGGGTAGGGGTTAGGGTTAGGTTTAGGGTTAGTGTTAGGGTTAGGGTACCGCTTAGGGTATGGGATAGGGTACGGCGTAGGGTAGCGGTTAGGGTTAGGGTTAGGGTTAGGGTACGGCTTAGGATACGGGTTAGGGTACGGGTGAGGGTGCGGCGTAGCGTATGGGTTAGGGTTAGGGTTAGGGTACGGCTTAGGGTACGGGTTAGGGTACGGGTGAGGGTACTGCGTAGGTTATGGGTTAGGGTTAGTGTTAGGGTTAGGGTTAGTTTTAGGGTTAGGGATTGGTTTAGGGTAAGGGTTAGGATTAGCATACTTGTTCGGGTTAGGGTTTTGGTTAGGGTTAGGGTATGCGTTAGGGTTGGTATGGGTTAGGTTTAGGGTACACGTTAGGATTAGGGTATTTATTAAACCTATCCCACTCTCTAGATACCACTTAGCACGTAAAGGAATATTATTTAGGGTCCAGCCATGGAGAAGATTTTCGTCACTAGGATAAGATAAAGAATAAACACATTATAAAAAAATCACATTAGGATTTTCTTTTTAACCTGTTCCTTAAAACACTAGTGCTTAGGAAATCTAATGGAGGCAAAAGCAGTCAAGGGTAGTTTAGGGTTAGGGTTAGGGTTAGGGTTAGTGTTAGGGTTAGGGTACGGCTTAGGGTATGGGATAGGGTATGGGTGAGGGTACGGCATAGGGTAGGGTTTAGGGTTAGGGTTAGTGTTAGGGTTAGGGTTAGGGTATGGCTTCGGGTACGGGTGAGGGTACTGTGTAGGTCATTGGTTAGGGTTAGGTTAAGGCTTAGGATACAGGTTATTGTATGGGTTAGGGTACGGTGCAGGGTATGGGTAAGGGTTAGGGTTAGGGTTAGGGTTAGAGTTAGGGTACGGCTTAGGGTACGGGTTAGGGTACGGGTGAGGGTACGGCGTAGTGTATAGGTTAGGGTTAGGGTTAGGGTACGGCTTAGGGTACGGGTTAGGTTACGGCGTAGGGTATGGGTTAGGGTTAGGGTTAGGGTTAGTGTTAGTGTTAGGGTTAGGGTACGGCTTAGCGTATGGGATAGGGTACGGGTGAGGGTACGGCGTAGGGTAGGGGTTAGGGTTAGAGTTAGGGTTAGGGTTGGAGTTAGGGTACGGCTTAGGGTACGTGTGAGGGTACGGGTGAGGGTACTGCGTAGGGTATTGGTTAGGGTTAGGATATGGCTTAGGATACGGGTTAGGGTATGGGTTAGGGTATGGCGTTGGGTATGGGTTAGGCTTAGGGTTAGGGTTAGGGTTAGGGTTAGGGTAGGGCTTAGGATACGGGTAAGGGTACGGGTGAGGGTACGGCGTAGCATATGGGTTAGGGTTAGGGTTAGGGTACGTCTTAGGGTACGGGTAAGGGTACGGGTGAGGGTACGGCGTAGCATATGGGTTAGGGTTAGGGTTAGGGTACGGCTTAGGATACGGGTTAGGGTACGGGTGAAGGTACGGCGTAGCGTATGGGTTAGGGTTAGGGTTAGGGTTAGGGTTAGGGTACGGCTTAGGTTATGGGATAGGGTACAGGTGAGGGTATGGCATAGGGTAGGGTTAGGGTTAGGGTTAGGGTTAGGGTTAGGGTACGGCTTAGGGTACGGGTGAGGGTATGGGTGAGGATACTGCGTAGGGTATTGGTTAGGGTTACGGTACGTCTTAGGATACGGGTTAGGGTACGGGTGAGGGTACGGCATAGGTTATGGGTTAGGGTTAGGGTTAGTGTTAGGGTTATAGTACGGCTTAGGTTATGGGATAGGGTACAGGTGAGGGTATGGCATAGGGTAGGGTTTAGGGTTAGGGTTAGGGTTAGGGTTAGGGTACGGCTTAGGGTACGGGTGAGGGAATGGGTGAGGATACTGCATAGGGTATTGGTTAGGGTTAGGGTACGGCTTAGGATACGGGTTAGGGTACGTGTTAGGGTTTGGCGTACGGTATGGGTTAGGGTTAGGGTTAGGGTTAGGGTTAGGGTTAGGGTTAGGGTACGGCTTAGGGTACGGGTTAGGGTACGGGTGAGGTTACGTTGTAGGGTATAGTTTAGGGTTAGGGTTAGGGTTAGTGTACGGCTTAGGATACGGGTTAGGGTACAGGTGAGGGTACGGCGTAGCGTATGGTTTAGGGTAAGGGTTAGGGTTAGGGTACGGCTTAGGGTACGGGTTAGGGTACGGGTGAGGGTACGGTGTAGGTTATGGGTTAGGGTTAGGGTTAGGGTTAGGGTTAGTTTTAGGGTTAGGGATTGGTTTAGGGTACGGGTTAGGATTAGCATACGTGTTCGGGTTAGGGTTTTGGTTAGGGTTAGGGTACGCGTTAGGGTTAGGGTATGGGTTAGGTTTAGGGTACACTTTAGGATTAGGGTATTTATTAAACCTATCCCACTCTCTAGATACCACTTAGCACGTAAAGGAATATTATTTGGGGTTCAGCCATGGAGAAGATTTTAGTCACTAGGATAAGATAAAGAATAAACACATTATAAAAAAATCACATAAGGTTTTCTTTTTAACCTGTTCCTTAAAACACTAGTGTTTAGGAAATCTAATGGAGGCAAAAGCAGTAAAGGGTAGTTTAGGGTTAGGGTTAGGGTTAGGGTTAGGTTAGGGCTTAGGATACGGGTGAGGGTACTGGTGAGGGTACTGCGTAGGTTATTGGTTAGGGTTAGGGTACGGCTTAGGATACGGGTTAGGATATGGGTTAGGTTACGGCGTTGGGTATGGGTGAGGGTTAGGGTTAGGGTTAGGGTAAGGCTTTGGGTACGGGTTAGGGTACGGGTGAGGGTACGGCGTAGGGTAGAGGTTAGGGTTAGGTTTAGGATTAGGGTACGGCTTAGGGTACGGGTTAGGGTACGGGTGAGGGTACGGCGTAGTGTATAGGTTAGGGTTAGGGTTAGGGTACGGCTTAGGGTACGGGTTAGGTTACGGCGTAGGGTATGGTTTAGGGTTAGGGTTAGTGTTAGTGTTAGGGTTAGGGTACGGCTTAGCGTATGGGATAGGGTACGGGTGAGGGTACGGCGTAGAGTAGGGGTTAGGGTTAGAGTTAGGGTTAGGGTTGGGGTTAGGGTACGGCTTAGGGTACGGGTGAGGGTACGGGTGAGGGTACTGCGTAGGGTATTGGTTAGGGTTAGGATATGGCTTAGGATACGGGTTAGGGTATGGGTTAGGGTATGGCGTAGGGTATGGGTTAGGCTTAGGGTTAGGGTTAGGGTTAGGGTTAGGGTACGGCTTAGGATACGGGTAAGGGTACGGGTGAGGTTACGGCGTAGCATATGGGTTAGGGTTAGGGTTAGGGTACGTCTTAGGGTACGGGTTAGGGTACGGGTGAGGGTACGGCGTAGGGTAAGGGTTAGGGTTAGGGTTAGGGTTAGGGTTAGTTTTAGGGTTAGGGATTGGTTTAGGGTACGGGTTAGGATTAGCGTACGTGTTAGGGTTAGGTTTTGGGTTAGGGTTAGGGTACGCGTTAGGGTTAGGGTATGGGTTAGGGTTAGGGTACACGTTAGGATTAGGGTATTTATTAAACCTATCCCACTCTCTAGATACCACTTAGCACGTGAAGGAATATTATTAGGGATCCAGCCATGGAGAAGATTTTAGTCACTAGGAAAAGATAAAGAATAAACACATTATAAAAAAATCACATTAGGATTTTCTTTTTAACCTGTTCCTTAAAACACTAGTGCTTAGGAAATCTAATAGAGGCAAAAGCAATCAAGGGTAGTTTAGGGTTAGGGTTAGGGTTAGGGTTAGTGTTAGGGTTAGGTTACGGGTTAGGGTATGGGATAGGGTACGGGTGAGGGTACGGCGTAGGGTAGGGGTTAGGGTTAGGGTTAGGGTTATGGTTAGGGTATGGCTTAGCGTACGGGTGAGGGTACGGGTGAGGGTACTGCATAGGTTATGGGTTAGGGTTAGGGTTAGGGTTAGGGTTAGGGTACGGCTTAGGATACGGGTTAGGGTACGGGTGAGGGTACGGCGTAGGTTATGGGTTAGGGTTAGGGTTAGTGTTAGGGTTATGGTACGGCTTAGGTTATGGGATAGGGTACAGGTGAGGGTATGGCATAGGGTAAGGGTTAGGGTTAGGTTTAGGGTTAGGGTTAGGTTTAGGGTACGGCTTAGGGTACGGGTGAGGGTATGGGTGAGGATACTGCATAGGGTATTGGTTAGGTTTAGGGTACGGCTTAGGATACGGGTTAGGGTACGTGTTAGGGTATGGCGTACGCTATGGGTTAGGGTTAGGGTTAGGGTTAGGGTTAGGGTTAGGGTACGGCTTAGGGTACGGGTTAGGGTACGGGTGAGGGTATGGCGTAGTGTATAAGTTAGGGTTAGGGTTAGGGTTAGGGTATGGCTTAGGGTAGGGGTGAGGGTACGGGTGAGGGTAATGTGTAGGGTATTGGTTATGGTTAGGGTACGGCTTAGAATACGGGTTAGGGTACAGTTTAGGGTACGGCGAAGGGAATGGGTTAGGGTTAGGGTTAGGGTTAGGGTACGGCTTAGGGTACGGGTTAGGGTACGGGTGAGGGTACGGCGTAGTGTATAGGTTAGGGTTAGGGTTAGGGTTAGGGTACGGCTTAGGGTATGGGATAGGGTACGGGTGAGGGTAAGGCGTAGGGTAGGGGTTAGGTTTAGGGTTAGGGTTAGTGTTAGGGTTAGGGTACGGCTTAGGGTATGGGATAGGTTACGGGTGAGGGTACGGCGTAGGGTAGGGGTTAGGGTTAGGTTTAGGGTTAGTGTTAGGGTTAGGGTACCGCTTAGGGTATGGGATAGGGTACGGCGTAGGGTAGCGGTTAGGGTTAGGGTTAGGGTTAGGGTACGGCTTAGGATACGGGTTAGGGTACGGGTGAGGGTGCGGCGTAGCGTATGGGTTAGGGTTAGGGTTAGGGTACGGCTTAGGGTACGGGTTAGGGTACGGGTGAGGGTACTGCGTAGGTTATGGGTTAGGGTTAGTGTTAGGGTTAGGGTTAGTTTTAGGGTTAGGGATTGGTTTAGGGTAAGGGTTAGGATTAGCATACTTGTTCGGGTTAGGGTTTTGGTTAGGGTTAGGGTATGCGTTAGGGTTGGTATGGGTTAGGTTTAGGGTACACGTTAGGATTAGGGTATTTATTAAACCTATCCCACTCTCTAGATACCACTTAGCACGTAAAGGAATATTATTTAGGGTCCAGCCATGGAGAAGATTTTCGTCACTAGGATAAGATAAAGAATAAACACATTATAAAAAAATCACATTAGGATTTTCTTTTTAACCTGTTCCTTAAAACACTAGTGCTTAGGAAATCTAATGGAGGCAAAAGCAGTCAAGGGTAGTTTAGGGTTAGGGTTAGGGTTAGGGTTAGTGTTAGGGTTAGGGTACGGCTTAGGGTATGGGATAGGGTATGGGTGAGGGTACGGCATAGGGTAGGGTTTAGGGTTAGGGTTAGTGTTAGGGTTAGGGTTAGGGTATGGCTTCGGGTACGGGTGAGGGTACTGTGTAGGTCATTGGTTAGGGTTAGGTTAAGGCTTAGGATACAGGTTATTGTATGGGTTAGGGTACGGTGCAGGGTATGGGTAAGGGTTAGGGTTAGGGTTAGGGTTAGAGTTAGGGTACGGCTTAGGGTACGGGTTAGGGTACGGGTGAGGGTACGGCGTAGTGTATAGGTTAGGGTTAGGGTTAGGGTACGGCTTAGGGTACGGGTTAGGTTACGGCGTAGGGTATGGGTTAGGGTTAGGGTTAGGGTTAGTGTTAGTGTTAGGGTTAGGGTACGGCTTAGCGTATGGGATAGGGTACGGGTGAGGGTACGGCGTAGGGTAGGGGTTAGGGTTAGAGTTAGGGTTAGGGTTGGAGTTAGGGTACGGCTTAGGGTACGTGTGAGGGTACGGGTGAGGGTACTGCGTAGGGTATTGGTTAGGGTTAGGATATGGCTTAGGATACGGGTTAGGGTATGGGTTAGGGTATGGCGTTGGGTATGGGTTAGGCTTAGGGTTAGGGTTAGGGTTAGGGTTAGGGTACGGCTTAGGATACGGGTAAGGGTACGGGTGAGGGTACGGCGTAGCATATGGGTTAGGGTTAGGGTTAGGGTACGTCTTAGGGTACGGGTTAGGGTACGGGTGAGGGTACGGCGTAGGGTAAGGGTTAGGGTTAGGGTTAGGTTTAGGGTTAGTTTTAGGGTTAGGGATTGGTTTAGGGTACGGGTTAGGATTAGCGTACGTGTTAGGGTTAGGTTTTGGGTTAGGGTTAGGGTACGCGTTAGGGTTAGGGTATGGGTTAGGGTTAGGGTACACGTTAGGATTAGGGTATTTATTAAACCTATCCCACTCTCTAGATACCACTTAGCACGTGAAGGAATATTATTAGGGATCCAGCCATGGAGAAGATTTTAGTCACTAGGAAAAGATAAAGAATAAACACATTATAAAAAAATCACATTAGGATTTTCTTTTTAACCTGTTCCTTAAAACACTAGTGCTTAGGAAATCTAATAGAGGCAAAAGCAATCAAGGGTAGTTTAGGGTTAGGGTTAGGGTTAGGGTTAGTGTTAGGGTTAGGGTACGGCTTAGGGTATGGGATAGGGTACGGGTGAGGGTACGGCGTAGGGTAGGGGTTAGGGTTAGGGTTAGGGTTATGGTTAGGGTATGGCTTAGGGTACGGGTGAGGGTACGGGTGAGGGTACTGCATAGGTTATGGGTTAGGGTTAGGGTTAGGGTACGGCTTAGGATACGGGTTAGGGTACGGGTGAGGGTAAGGCGTAGGTTATGGGTTAGGGTTAGGGTTAGTGTTAGGGTTATGGTACGGCTTAGGTTATGGGATAGGGTACAGGTGAGGGTATGGCATAGGGTAGGGGTTAGGGTTAGGTTTAGGGTTAGGGTTAGGGTTAGGGTACGGCTTAGGGTACGGGTGAGGGTATGGGTGAGGATACTGCGTAGGGTATTGGTTAGGGTTAGGGTACGGCTTAGGATACGGGTTAGGGTACGTGTTAGGGTATGGCGTACGCTATGGGTTAGGGTTAGGGTTAGGGTTAGGTTTAGGGTTAGGGTACGGCTTAGGGTACGGGTTAGGGTACGGGTGAGGTTACGGCGTAGGGTATAGTTTAGGGTTAGGGTTAGGGTTATGGTACGGCTTAGGGTACGGGTTAGGGTACGGGTGAGGGTATGGCGTAGTGTATAAGTTAGGGTTAGGGTTAGGGTTAGGGTATGGCTTAGGGTACGGGTGAGGGTACGGGTGAGGGTACTGTGTAGGGTATTGGTTATGGTTAGGGTACGGCTTAGAATACGGGTTAGGGTACAGTTTAGGGTATGGCGTAGGGTATGGGTTAGGGTTAGGGTTAGGGTTAGGGTACGGCTTAGGGTACGGGTTAGCGTACGGGTGAGGGTACGGCGTAGTGTATAGGTTAGGGTTAGGGTTAGGGTTAGGGTACGGCTTAGGGTATGGGATAGGGTACGGGTGAGGTAAGGCGTAGGGTAGGGGTTAGGTTTAGGGTTAGGGTTAGTGTTAGGGTTAGGGTACGGCTTAGGCTATGGGATAGGTTACGGGTGAGGGTACGGCGTAGGGTAGGGGTTAGGGTTAGGTTTAGGGTTAGTGTTAGGGTTAGGGTACCGCTTAGGGTATGGGATAGGGTACGGCGTAGGGTAGCGGTTAGGGTTAGGGTTAGGGTTAGGGTACGGCTTAGGATACGGGTTAGGGTACGGGTGAGGGTGCGGCGTAGCGTATGGGTTAGGGTTAGGGTTAGGGTACGGCTTAGGGTACGGGTTAGGGTACGGGTGAGGGTACTGCGTAGGTTATGGGTTAGGGTTAGGGTTAGGGTTAGGGTTAGTTTTAGGGTTAGGGATTGGTTTAGGGTAAGGGTTAGGATTAGCATACTTGTTCGGGTTAGGGTTTTGGTTAGGGTTAGGGTACGCGTTAGGGTTGGTATGGGTTAGGTTTAGGGTACACGTTAGGATTAGGGTATTTATTAAACCTATCCCACTCTCTAGATACCACTTAGCATGTAAAGGAATATTATTTAGGGTTCAGCCATGGAGAAGATTTTCGTCACTAGGATAAGATAAAGAATAAACACATTATAAAAAAATCACATTAGGATTTTCTTTTTATCCTGTTCCTTAAAACACTCGTGCTTAGGAAATCTAATGGAGGCAAAAGCAGTCAAGGGTAGTTTAGGGTTAGGGTTAGGGTTAGGGTTAGTGTTAGGGTTAGGGTACGGCTTAGGGTATGGGATAGGGTATGGGTGAGGGTACGGCATAGGGTAGGGTTTAGGGTTAGGGTTAGTGTTAGGGTTAGGGTTAGAGTATGGCTTAGGGTACGGGTGAGGGTACTGTGTAGGTCATTGGTTAGGGTTAGGTTAAGGCTTAGGATACAGGTTATTGTATGGGTTAGGGTACGGCGCAGGGTATGGGTAAGGGTTAGGGTTAGGGTTAGAGTTAGGGTACGGCTTAGGATACGGCTTAGGGTACGGGTGAGGGTACGTGTGAGGGTACTGCGTAGGGTATTGGTTAGGGTTAGGATACGGCTTAGGATACGGGTTAGGGTACGGGTTAGGGTATGGCGTGGGGTATGGTTTAGGGTTACGGTTAGGGTTAGGGTTAGGGTTAGGGTACGGCTTAGGGTACGGGTTAGGGTACGGGTGAGGGTACGGCGTAGGGTAAGGGTTAGGGTTAGGGTTAGGGTTAGGGTTAGTTTTAGGGATTCGTTTAGGGTACGGGTTAGGATTAGCGTACGTGTTAGGGTTAGGTTTTGGGTTATGGTTAGGGTACGCGTTAGGGTTAGGGTATGGATTAGGGTTAGGGTACACGTTAGGATTAGGGTATTTATTAAACCTATCCCACTCTCTAGATACCAGTCAGCACGTAAAGGAATATTATTAGGGATCCAGCCATGGAGAAGATTTTAGTCACTAGGATAAGATAAAGAATAAACACATTATAAAAAAATCACATTAGGATTTTCTTTTTAACCTGTTGCGTAAAACACTAGTGTTTAGGAAATCTAATACAGGCAAAAGCAATCAAGGGTAGTTTAGGGTTAGGGTTAGGGTTAGGGTTAGTGTTAGGGTTAGGGTACGGCTTAGGGTATGGGATAGGGTACGGGTGAGGGTACGGCGTAGGGTAGGGGTTAGGGTTAGGGTTAGGGTTAGGGTTAGGGTAAGGCTTTGGGTACGGTTTAGGGTACGGGTGAGGGTACGGCGTAGGGTAGAGGTTAGGGTTAGGTTTAGGGTTAGGGTACGGCTTAGGATACGGGTTAGGGTATGGGTGAGGGTACGGCGTAGCGTATGGGTTAGGGTTAGGGTTAGGGTTAGGGTTAGTTTTAGGGTTAGGGATTGGTTTAGGGTACGGGTTAGGATTAGCGTACGTGTTAGGGTTAGGGTTTGGGTTAGGGTTAGGGTACGCATTAGGGTTAGGGTTAGGGTACACGTTAGGATTAGGGTATTTATTAAACCTATCCCACTCTCTAGATACCACTTAGCACGTAAAGGAATATTATTTAGGGTCCAGCCATGGAGAAGATTTTCGTTACTAGGATAAGATAAAGAATAAACACATTATAAAAAAATCACATTAGGATTTTCTTTTTAACCTGTTCCTTAAAACACTAGTGCTTAGGAAATCTAATGGAGGCAAAAGCAGTCAAGGGTAGTTTAGGGTTAGGGTTAGGGTTAGGGTTAGTGTTAGGGTTAGGGTACGGCTTAGGGTATGGGATAGGGTATGGGTGAGGGTACGGCATAGGGTAGGGTTTAGGGTTAGGGTTAGTGTTAGGGTTAGGGTTAGGGTATGGCTTAGGGTACGGCTGAGGGTACTGTGTAGGTCATTGGTTAGGGTTAGGTTAAGGCTTAGGATACAGGTTATTGTATGGGTTAGGGTACGGCGCAGGGTATGGGTAAGGGTTAGGGTTAGGGTTAGGGTTAGAGTTAGAGTACGGCTTAGGGTACGGGTTAGGGTATGGGTGAGGGTACGGCGTAGTGTATAGGTTAGGGTTAGGGTTAGGGTACGGCTTTGGGTACGGGTTAGGTTATGGGTGAGGGTACGGCGTAGGGTATGGGTTAGGGTTAGGGTTAGGGTTAGTGTTAGTGTTAGGGTTAGGGTACGGCTTAGCGTATGGGATAGGGTACGGGTGAGGGTACGGCGTAGGGTAGGGGTTAGGGTTAGAGTTAGGGTTAGGGTTGGGGTTAGGGTATGGCTTAGGGTACGGGTGAGGGTACGGGTGAGGGTACTGCGTAGGGTATTGGTTAGGGTTAGGATACGGCTTAGGATACGGGTTAGGGTACGGGTTAGGGTATGGCGTAGGGTATGGGTTAGAGTTAGGGTTAGGGTTAGGGTTAGGGTTAGGGTACGGCTTAGGATACGGGTTACGGTACGGGTGAGGGTACGGCGTAGCGTATGGGTTAGCGTTAGGGTTAGGGTACGTCTTAGGGTACGGGTTAGGGTACGGGTGAGGGTACGGCGTAGGGTAAGGGTTAGGGTTAGGGTTAGGGTTAGGGTTAGTTTTAGGGTTAGGGATTGGTTTAGGGTACGGGTTAGGATTAGCGTACGTGTTAGGGTTAGGTTTTTTGTTAGGGTTAGGGTACGCGTTAGGGTTAGGGTATGGGTTAGGTTTAGGGTACACGTTAGGATTAGGGTATTTATTAAACCTATCCCACTCTCTAGATACCACTTAGCATGTAAAGGAATATTATTAGGGATCCAGCCATGGAGAAGATTTTAGTCACTAGGATAAGATAAAGAATAAACACATTATAAAAAAATCACATTAGGATTTTCTTTTTAACCTGTTCCTTAAAACACTAGTGCTTAGGAAATCTAATAGAGGCAAAAGCAATCAAGGGTAGTTTAGGGTTAGGGTTAGGGTTAGGGTTAGTGTTAGGGTTAGGGTACGGCTTAGGGTATGGGATAGGGTACGGATGAGGGTACGGCGTAGGGTAGGGGTTAGGGTTAGGGTTAGGGTACGGCTTAGGGTACGGGTTAGGTTACGGGTGAGGGTACGGCGTAGGGTATGGGTTAGAGTTAGGGTTAGGGTTAGTGTTAGTGTTAGGGTTAGGGTACGGCTTAGCGTATGGGATAGGGTACGGGTGAGGGTACGGCGTAGGGTAGGGGTTAGGGTTAGGGTTAGGGTTAGGGTTAGGGTATGGCTTAGGGTACGGGTGAGGGTACTGCATAGGGTATTGGTTAGGGTTAGGGTACGGCTTAGGATACGTGTTAGGGTACGGGTTAGGGTACGGTGTAGAGTGTGGGTTAGGGTTAGGGTTAGTGTTAGGGTTAGGGTTACGGTACGTCTTAGGGTACGTGTTAGGGTACGGGTGAGGGTACGGCGTAGGTTATCGGTTAGGGTTAGAGTTAGGGTTAGGGTTAGGGTACGGCTTAGGATACGGGTTAGGGTACGGGTTAGGGTACGGGTGAGGGTATGGCGTAGTGTATAGGTTAGGGTTAGGGTTAGTTTTAGGGTATGGCTTAGGGTACGGTGAGGGTACGGGTGAGGGTACTGTGTAGGGTATTGGTTATGGTTAGGGTATGGCTTAGAATACGGGTTAGGGTACGGGTTAGGGTACGGCGTAGGGTATGGGTTAGGGTTAGGGTTAGGGTTAGGGTTAGGGTACGGCTTAGGGTACGGGTTAGGGTACGGGTGAGGGTACGGCGTAGTGTATAGGTTAGGCTTAGGGTTAGGGTTAGGGTACGGCTTAGGGTACGGGTTAGGGTACGGGTTAGGCTATGGCGTAGTGTATAGGTTAGGGTTAGAGTTAGGTTTAGGGTACGGCTTAGGGTATGGGATAAGGTACAGGTGAGGGTACGGCGTAGGGTAGGGGTTAGGTTTAGGGTTAGGGTTAGTGTTAGGGTTAGCGTACGGCTTAGGGTATGGGATAGGTTACGGGTGAGGGTACGGCGTAGGGTAGGGGTTAGGGTTAGGTTTAGGGTTAGTGTTAGGGTTAGGGTACTGCTTAGGGTATGGGATAGGGTACGGCGTAGGGTAGCGGTTAGTGTTAGGGTTAGGGTTAGGGTTAGGGAACGGCTTAGGATACGGGTTAGGGTACGGGTGAGGGTACGGCGTAGCGTATGGGTTAGGGTTAGGGTTAGGGTTAGGGTACGGCTTAGGGTACGGGTTAGGGTTAGGGTTAGGGTTAGGGTTAGTTTTAGGGTTAGGGATTGGTTTAGGGTACGGGTTAGGATTAGCATACTTGTTCGGGTTAGGGTTTTGGTTAGGGTTAGGGTACGCGTTAGGGTTAGGGTATGGGTTAGATTTAGGGTACACTTTAGGATTAGGGTATTTATTAAACCTATCCCACTCTCTAGATACCACTTAGCACGTAAAGGAATATTATTTGGGGTTCAGCCATGGAGAAGATTTTAGTCACTAGGATAAGATAAAGAATAAACACATTATAAAAAAATCACATAAGGTTTTCTTTTTAACCTGTTCCTTAAAACACTAGTGTTTAGGAAATCTAATGGAGGCAAAAGCAGTCAAGGGTAGTTTAGGGTTAGGGTTAGGGTTAGGGTTAGTGTTAGGGTTAGGGTACGGCTTAGGGTATGGGATAGGGTATGGGTGAGGGTACGGCATAGGGTAGGGTTTAGGGTTAGGGTTAGTGTTAGGGTTAGGGTTAGGGTATGGCTTAAGGTACGGCTGAGGGTACTGTGTAGGTCATTGGTTAGGGTTAGGTTAAGGCTTAGGATACAGGTTATTGTATGGGTTAGGGTACGGCGCAGGGTATGGGTAAGGGTTAGGGTTAGGGTTAGGGTTAGAGTTAGGGTACGGCTTAGGGTACGGTTTAGGGTACGGGTGAGGGTACGGCATAGTCTATAGGTTAGGGTTAGGGTTAGGGTACGGCTTAGGGTACGGGTTAGGTTACGGGTGAGGGTACGGCATAGGGTATGGTTTAGGGTTAGGTTTAGGGTTAGGGTTAGTGTCAGGGTTAGGGTACGGCTTAGGGTATGGGATAGGGTACGGATGAGGGTACGGCGTAGGGTAGGGGTTAGGGTTAGGGTTAGGGTACGGCTTAGGGTACGGGTTAGGTTACGGGTGAGGGTACGGCGTAGGGTATGGGTTAGAGTTAGGGTTAGGGTTAGTGTTAGTGTTAGGGTTAGGGTACGGCTTAGCGTATGGGATAGGGTACGGGTGAGGGTACGGCGTAGGGTAGGGTTAGGGTTAGGGTTAGGGTTAGGGTTAGGGTATGGCTTAGGGTACGGGTGAGGGTACGGGTGAGGGTACTGCGTAGGGTATTGGTTAGGGTTAGGGTACGGCTTAGGATACGTGTTAGGGTACGGGTTAGGGTACGGTGTAGAGTGTGGGTTAGGGTTAGGGTTAGTGTTAGGGTTAGGGTTACGGTACGTCTTAGGGTACGTGTTAGGGTACGGGTGAGGGTACGGCGTAGGTTATGGGTTAGGGTTAGGGTTAGGGTTAGGGTTAGGGTACGGCTTAGGATACGGGTTAGGGTACGGGTTAGGGTACGGGTGAGGGTATGGCGTAGTGTATAGGTTAGGGTTAGGGTTAGGTTTAGGGTATGGCTTAGGGTACAGTGAGGGTACGGGTGAGGGTACTCTGTAGGGTATTGGTTATGGTTAGGGTACGGCTTAGAATACGGGTTAGGGTACGGGTTAGGGTACGGCGTAGGGTATGGGTTAGGGTTAGGGTTAGGGTTAGGGTACGGCTTAGGGTACGGGTTAGGGTACGGGTGAGGGTACGTCGTAGTGTATAGGTTAGGGTTAGGGTTAGGGTTAGGGTACGTCTTAGGGTACGGGTTAGGGTACGGGTGAGGGTATGGCGTAGTGTATAGGTTAGGGTTAGGGTTAGGTTTAGGGTACGGCTTAGGGTATGGGATAGGGTACAGGTGAGGGTACGGCGTAGGGTAGGGGTTAGGTTTAGGGTTAGGGTTAGTGTTAGGGTTAGCGTACGGCTTAGGTTATGGGATAGGTTACGGGTGAGTGTACGGCGTAGGGTAGGGGTTAGGGTTAGGTTTAGGGTTAGTGTTAGGGTTAGGGTACTGCTTAGGGTATGGGATAGGGTACGGCGTAGAGTAGCGGTTAGTGTTAGGGTTAGGGTTAGGGTTAGGGTACGGCTTAGGATAAGGGTTAGGGTACGGGTGAGGGTACGGCGTAGCGTATGGGTTAGGGTTAGGGTTAGGGTTAGGGTACGGCTTAGGGTACGGGTTAGTGTTAGGGTTAGGGTTAGGGTATGGCTTAGGGTACGGCTGAGGGTACTGTGTAGGTCATTGGTTAGGGTTAGGTTAAGGCTTAGGATACAGGTTATTGTATGGGTTAGGGTACGGCGCAGGGTATGGGTAAGGGTTAGGGTTAGGGTTAGGGTTAGAGTTAGGGTACGGCTTAGGGTACGGTTTAGGGTACGGGTGAGGGTACGGCATAGTGTATAGTTTAGGGTTAGGGTTAGGGTACGGCTTAGGGTATGGGTTAGGTTTCGGGTGAGGGTACGGCATAGGGTATGGTTTAGGGTTAGGGTTAGGGTTAGGGTTAGTGTTAGTGTTAGGGTTAGGTTACGGCTTAGCGTATGGGATAGGGTACGGGTGAGGGTACGGCGTAGGGTAGGGGTTAGGGTTAGAGTTAGGGTTAGGTTTTGGGTTAGGGTACGGCTTAGGGTACGGGTGAGGGTACGGGTGAGGGTACTGCGTAGGGTATTGGTTAGGGTTAGGATACGGCTTAGGATATGGGTTAGGGTACGTGTTAGGGTATCGCGTAGGGTATGGGTTAGGGTTAGGGTTAGGGTTAGGGTTAGGGTTAGGGTTAGGGTTAGGGTTAGGGTACGGCTTAGGATACGGGTTAGGTTACGGGTGAAGGTACGGCGTAGCGTATGGGTTAGGGTTAGGGTTAGGGTTAGGGTTAGGGTTAGGGTACGGCTTAGGGTACGGGTTAGGGTACGGGTGAGGGTACGGCGTAGTGTATAGGTTAGGGTTAGGGTTAGGGTGCGGCTTAGGGTACGGGTTAGGTTACGGGTGAGGGTACGGCGTAGGGTATGGGTTAGGGTTAGGGTTAGGGTTAGTGTTAGTGTTAGGGTTAGGGTACGGCTTAGTGTATGGGATAGGGTACGGGTGAGGGTACGGCGTAGGGTAAGGTTAGGGTTAGAGTTAGGGTTAGGGTTGGGGTTAGGGTACGGCTTAGGGTACGGGTTAGGTTACGGGTGAGGGTACGGCGTAGGGTATGGGTTAGGGTTAGGGTTAGGGTTAGGGTTAGGGTTACGGTACGTCTTAGGGTATGTGTTAGGGTACGGGTGAGGGTACGGCGTAGGTTATGGGTTAGGGTTAGGGTTAGGGTTAGGGTTAGGGTACGGCTTAGGATACGGGTTAGGGTACGGGTGAGGGTACGGCGTAGGTTATGGGTTAGGGTTAGGGTTAGTTTTAGGGTTATGGTACGGCTTAGGTTATGGGATAGGGTACAGGTGAGGGTATGGCATAGGGTAGGGGTTAGGGTTAGGGTTAGGGTTAGGGTTAGGGTACGGCTTAGGGTACGGGTGAGGCTATGGGTGAGGATACTGCGTAGGGTATTGGTTAGGGTTAGGGTACGGCTTAGGGTACGGGTTAGGGTACGGGTGAGGTTACGGCGTAGGGTATAGTTTAGGGTTAGGGTTAGGGTTAGGGTACGGCTTAGGGTACGGGTTAGGGTACGGGTGAGGTTACGGCGTAGGGTATAGTTTAGGGTTAGGGTTAGGGTTAGGGTACGGCTTAGGATACGGGTTAGGGTACGGGTGAGGGTACGGCGTAGCATATGGTTTAGGGTTAGGGTTAGGGTACGGCTTAGGGTACGGGTTAGGGTACGGGTGAGGGTACGGTGTAGGTTATGGGTTAGGGTTAGGGTTAGGGTTAGGGTTAGTTTTAGGGTTAGGCATTGGTTTAGGGTACGGGTTAGGATTAGCATACGTGTTCGGGTTAGGGTTTTGGTTAGGGTTAGGGTACGCGTTAGGGTTAGGGTATGGGTTAGGTTTAGGGTACACTTTAGGATTAGGGTATTTATTAAACCTATCCCACTCTCTAGATACCACTTAGCACGTAAAGGAATATTATTTGGGGTTCAGCCATGGAGAAGATTTTAGTCACTAGGATAAGATAAAGAATAAACACATTATAAAAAAATCACATAAGGTTTTCTTTTTAACCTGTTCCTTAAAACACTAGTGTTTAGGAAATCTAATGGAGGCAAAAGCAGTAAAGGGTAGTTTAGGGTTAGGGTTAGGGTTAGGGTTAGGGTAGGGCTTAGGATACGGGTGATGGTACTGGTGAGGGTACTGCGTAGGTTATTGGTTAGGGTTAGGGTACGGCTTAGGATACGGGTTAGGATATGGGTTAGGTTACGGCGTTGGGTATGGGTGAGGGTTAGGGTTAGGGTTAGGGTAAGGCTTTGGGTACGGGTTAGGGTACGGGTGAGGGTACGGCGTAGGGTAGAGGTTAGGGTTAGGTTTAGGGTTAGGGTACGGCTTAGGATACGGGTTAGGGTATGGGTGAGGGTACGGCGTAGCGTATGGGTTAGGGTTAGGGTTAGGGTTAGGGTTAGTTTTAGGGTTAGGGATTGGTTTAGGGTACGGGTTAGGATTAGCGTACGTGTTAGGGTTAGGGTTTGGGTTAGGGTTAGGTTACGCATTAGGGTTAGGGTATGGGTTAGGTTTAGGGTACACTTTAGGATTAGGGTATTTATTAAACCTATCCCACTCTCTAGATACCACTTAGCACGTAAAGGAATATTATTAGGGATCCAGCCATGGAGAAGATTTTAGTCACTAGGATAAGATAAAGAATAAACACACTATAAAAAAATCACATTAGGATTTTCTTTTTAACCTGTTCCTTAAAACACTAGTGCTTAGGAAATCTAATGGAGGCAAAAGCAGTCAAGGGTAGTTTAGGGTTAGGGTTAGGGTTAGGGTTAGTGTTAGGGTTAGGGTACGGCTTAGGGTATGGGATAGGGTATGGGTGAGGGTACGGCATAGGGTAGGGTTTAGGGTTAGGGTTAGTGTTAGGGTTAGGGTTAGGGTATGGCTTAGGGTACGGCCGAGGGTACTGGGTAGGTCATTGGTTAGGGTTAGGTTAAGCCTTAGGATACAGGTTATTGTATGGGTTAGGGTACGGCGCAGGGTATGGGTAAGGGTTAGGGTTAGGGTTAGGGTTAGAGTTAGGGTACGGCTTAGGGTACGGGTTAGGGTACGGGTGAGGGTACGGCGTAGTGTATAGGTTAGGGTTAGGGTTAGGGTACGGCTTTGGGTACGGGTTAGGTTACGGGTGAGGGTACGGCGTAGGGTATGGGTTAGGGTTAGGGTTAGGGTTAGTGTTAGTGTTAGGGTTAGGGTACGGCTTAGCGTATGGGATAGGGTACGGGTGAGGGTACGGCGTAGGGTAGGGGTTAGGGTTAGAGTTAGGGTTAGGGTTGGGGTTAGGGTACGGCTTAGGGTACGGGTTAGGGTACGGGTTAGGGTACGGGTGAGGGTACGGCGTAGGTTATGGGTTAGGGTTAGGGTTAGGGTTAGGGTTAGGGTACGGCTTAGGATACGGGTTAGGGTACGGGTTAGGGTACGGGTGAGGGTATGGCGTAGTGTATAGGTTAGGGTTAGGGTTAGGTTTAGGGTATGGCTTAGGGTACGGTGAGGGTACGGGTGAGGGTACTGTGTAGGGTATTGGTTATGGTTAGGGTACGGCTTAGAATACGGGTTAGGGTACGGGTTAGGGTACGGCGTAGGGTATGGGTTAGGGTTAGGGTTAGGGTTAGGGTTAGGGTACGGCTTAAGGTACGGGTTAGGGTACGGGTGAGGGTACGGCGTAGCGTATGGTTTAGGGTTAGGGTTAGGGTTAGGGTACGGCTTAGGGTACGGGGTAGGGTACGGGTGAGGGTACGGTGTAGGTTATGGGTTAGGGTTAGGGTTAGGGTCAGTTTTAGGGTTAGGGATTGGTTTAGGGTACGGGTTAGGATTAGCATACGTGTTCGGGTTAGGGTTTTGGTTAGGGTTAGGGTACGCGTTAGGGTTAGGGTATGGGTTAGGTTTAGGGTACACTTTAGGATTAGGGTATTTATTAAACCTATCCCACTCTCTAGATACCACTTAGCACGTAAAGGAATATTATTAGGGATCCAGCCATGGAGAAGATTTTAGTCACTAGGATAAGATAAAGAATAAACACATTATAAAAAAATCACATTAGGATTTTCTTTTTAACCTGTTCCTTAAAACACTAGTGCTTAGGAAATCTAATAGAGGCAAAAGCAATCAAGGGTAGTTTAGGGTTAGGGTTAGGGTTAGGGTTAGTGTTAGGGTTAGGGTACGGCTTAGGGTATGGAATAGGGTACGGGTGAGGGTACGGCGTAGGGTAGGGGTTAGGGTTAGGGTTAGGGTTAGGGTTAGGGTATGGCTTAGGGTACGGGTGAGGGTACGGGTGAGGGTACTGCGTAGGGTATTGGTTAGGGTTAGGGTACGGCTTAGGATACGTGTTAGGGTACGGGTTAGGGTACGGCATAGAGTGTGGGTTAGGGTTAGGGTTAGTGTTAGGGTTAGGGTTACGGTACGTCTTAGGGTACGTGTTAGGGTACGGGTGAGGGTACGGCGTAGGTTATGGGTTAGGGTTAGGGTTAGGGTTAGGGTTAGGGTACGGCTTAGGATACGGGTTAGGGTACGGGTGACGGTACGGCGTAGGTTATGGGTTAGGGTTAGGTTTAGTGTTAGGGTTATGGTACGGCTTAGGTTATGGGATAGGGTACAGGTGAGGGTATGGCATAGGGTAGGGGTTAGGGTTAGGGTTAGGGTTAGGGTTACGGTTAGGGTACGGCTTAGGGTATGGGTGAGGGTATGGGTGAGGATACTGCATAGGGTATTGGTTAGGGTTAGGGTACGGCTTAGGATACGGGTTAGGGTACGTGTTAGGGTATGGCGTACGGTATGGGTTAGGGTTAGGTTTAGGGTTAGGGTTAGGGTTAGGGTACGGCTTAGGGTACGGGTTAGGGTACGGGTGAGGTTACGGCATAGGGTATAGTTTAGGGTTAGGGTTAGGGTTAGGGTACGGCTTAGGATACGGGTTAGGGTACGGGTGAGGGTACGGCGTAGCGTATGGTTTAGGGTTAGGGTTAGGGTTAGGGTACGGCTTAGGGTACGGGGTAGGGTACGGGTGAGGGTACGGTGTAGGTTATGGGTTAGGGTTAGGGTTAGGGTTAGGGTTAGTTTTAGGGTTAGGGATTGGTTTAGGGTACGGGTTAGGATTAGCATACGTGTTCGGGTTAGGGTTTTGGTTAGGCTTAGGGTACGTGTTAGGGTTAGGGTATGGGTTAGGTTTAGGGTACACTTTAGGATTAGGGTATTTATTAAACCTATCCCACTCTCTAGATACCACGTAGCACGTAAAGGAATATTATTAGGGATCCAGCCATGGAGAAGATTTTAGTCACTAGGATAAGATAAAGAATAAACACATTATAAAAAAATCACATAAGGTTTTCTTTCTAACCTGTTCCTTAAAACAGTAGTGTTTAGGAAATCTAATGGAGGCAAAAGCAGTAAAGGGTAGTTTAGGGTTACGGTTAGGGTTAGGGTTAGGGTAGGGCTTAGGATACCGGTGAGGGTACTGGTGAGGGTACTGCGTAGGTTATTGGTTAGGGTTAGGGTACGGCTTAGGATACGGGTTAGGATATGGGTTAGGTTACGGCGTTGGGTATGGGTGAGGGTTAGGATTAGGGTTAGGGTAAGGCTTTGGGTACGGGTTAGGGTACGGGTGAGGGTACGTCGTAGGGTAGAGGTTAGGGTTAGGTTTAGGGTTAGGGTACGGCTTAGGATACGGGTTAGGGTATGGGTGAGGGTACGGCGTAGCATATGGGTTAGGGTTAGGGTTAGGGTTAGGGTTAGTTTTAGGGTTAGGGATTGGTTTAGGGTACGGGTTAGGATTAGCGTACGTGTTAGGGTTAGGGTTTGGGTTAGGGTTAGGGTACGCATTAGGGTTAGGGTGTGGGTTAGGGTTAGGGTACACGTTAGGATTAGGGTATTTATTAAACCTATCCCACTCTCTAGATACCACTTAGCACGTAAAGGAATATTATTTAGTGTCCAGCCATGGAGAAGATTTTCCTTACTAGGATAAGATAAAGAATAAACACATTATAAAAAAATCACATTAGGATTTTCTTTTTAACCTGTTCCTTAAAACACTAGTGCTTAGGAAATCTAATGGAGGCAAAAGCAGTCAAAGGTAGTTTAGGGTTAGGGTTAGGGTTAGGGTTAGTGTTAGGGTTAGGGTACGGCTTAGGGTATGGGATAGGTTATGGGTGAGGGTACGGCATAGGGTAGGGTTTAGGGTTAGGGTTAGTGTTAGGGTTAGGGTTAGGGTATGGCTTAGGGTACGGGTGAGGGTACTGTGTAGGTCATTGGTTAGGGTTAGGTTAAGGCTTAGGATACAGGTTATTGTATGGGTTAGGGTACGGCGCAGGGTATGGGTAAGGGTTAGGGTTAGGGTTAGGTTTAGAGTTAGGGTACGGCTTAGGGTACGGGTTAGGGTACGGGTGAGGGTACGGTGTAGTGTATAGGTTAGGGTTAGGGTTAGGGTACGGCTTAGGGTACGGGTTAGGTTACGGGTGAGGGTACGGCGTAGGGTATGGGTTAGGGTTAGGGTTAGGGTTAGTGTTAGTGTTAGGGTTAGGGTACGGCTTAGTGTATGGGATAGGGTACGGGTGAGGGTATGGCGTAGGGTAAGTTTAGGGTTAGAGTTAGGTTTAGGGTTGCGGTTAGGGTACGGCTTAGGGTACGGGTGAGGGTACGTGTGAGGGTACTGCGTAGGGTATTGGTTAGGGTTAGGATACGGCTTAGGATACGGGTTAGGGTACGGGTTAGGGTATGGCGTGGGGTATGGATTAGGGTTAGGGTTAGGGTTAGGGTTAGGGTTAGGGTACGGCTTAGGGTACGGGTTAGGGTACGGGTGAGGGTACGGCGTAGGGTAAGGGTTAGGGTTAGGGTTAGGGTTAGGGTTAGTTTTAGGGTTAGGGATTCGTTTAGGGTACGGGTTAGGATTAGCGTACGTGTTAGGGTTAGGTTTTGGGTTAGGGTTAGGATACGCGTTAGGGTTAGGGTATGGATTAGGGTTAGGGTACACGTTAGGATTAGGGTATTTATTAAACCTATCCCACTCTCTAGATACCACTTAGCACGTAAAGGAATATTATTAGGGATCCAGCCATGGAGAAGATTTTAGTCACTAGGATAAGATAAAGAATAAACACATTATAAAAAAATCACATTAGGATTTTCTTTTTAACCTGTTCCTTAAAACACTAGTGTTTAGGAAATCTAATACAGGCAAAAGCAATCAAGGGTAGTTTAGGGTTAGGGTTAGGGTTAGGGTTAGTGTTAGGGTTAGGGTACGGCTTAGGGTATGGGATAGGGTACGGGTGAGGGTACGGCGTAGGGTAGGGGTTAGGGTTAGGGTTAGGGTTAGGGTTAGGGTAAGGCTTTGGGTACGGGTTAGGGTACGGGTGAGGGTACGGCGTAGGGTAGAGGTTAGGGTTAGGTTTAGGGTTAGGGTACGGCTTAGGATACGGGTTAGGGTATGGGTGAGGGTACGGCGTAGCGTATGGGTTAGGGTTAGGGTTAGGGTTAGTTTTAGGGTTAGGGATAGGTTTAGGGTACGGGTTAGGATTAGCGTACGTGTTAGGGTTAGGGTTTGGGTTAGGGTTAGGGTACGCATTAGGGTTAGGGTTAGGGTACACGTTAGGATTAGGGTATTTATTAAACCTATCCCACTCTCTAGATACCACTTAGCACGTAAAGGAATATTATTTAGGGTCCAGCCATGGAGAAGATTTTCGTTACTAGGATAAGATAAAGAATAAACACATTATAAAAAAATCACATTAGGATTTTCTTTTTAACGTGTTCCTTAAAACACTAGTGCTTAGGAAATCTAATGGAGGCAAAAGCAGTCAAGGGTAGTTTAGGGTTAGGGTTAGGGTTAGGGTTAGTGTTAGGGTTAGGGTACGGCTTAGGGTATGGGATAGGGTATGGGTGAGGGTACGGCATAGGGTAGGGTTTAGGGTTAGGGTTAGTGTTAGGGTTAGGGTTAGGGTATGGCTTAGGGTACGGCTGAGGGTACTGTGTAGGTCATTGGTTAGGGTTAGGTTAAGGCTTAGGATACAGGTTATTGTATGGGTTAGGGTACGGCGCAGGGTATGGGTAAGTGTTAGGGTTAGGGTTAGGGTTAGAGTTAGGGTACGGCTTAGGGTACGGGTTAGGGTACGGGTGAGGGTACGGCGTAGTGTATAGGTTAGGTTTAGGGTTAGGGTACGGCTTAGGGTACGGGTTAGGTTACGGGTGAGGGTACGGCGTAGGGTATGGGTTAGAGTTAGGGTTAGGGTTAGTGTTAGTGTTAGGGTTAGGGTACGGCTTAGCGTATGGGATAGGGTACGGGTGAGGGTACGGCGTAGGGTAGGGGTTAGGGTTAGGGTTAGGGTTAGGTTTAGGGTATGGCTTAGGGTACGGGTGAGGGTACGGGTGAGGGTACTACGTAGGGTATTGGTTAGGGTTAGGGTACGGCTTAGGATACGTGTTAGGGTACGGGTTAGGGTACGGTGTAGAGTGTGGGTTAGGGTTAGGGTTAGTGTTAGGGTTAGGGTTACGGTACGTCTTAGGGTACGTGTTAGGGTACGGGTGAGGGTACGGCGTAGGTTATGGGTTAGGATTAGGGTTAGGGTTAGGGTTAGGGTACGGCTTAGGATACGGGTTAGGGTACGGGTGAGGGTATGGCGTAGTGTATAGGTTAGGGTTAGGGTTAGGTTTAGGGTATGGCTTAGGGTACGGTGAGGGTACGGGTGAGGGTACTGTGTAGGGTATTGGTTATGGTTAGGGTACGGCTTAGAATACGGGTTAGGGTACGGGTTAGGGTACGGCGTAGGGTATGGGTTAGGGTTAGGGTTAGGGTTAGGGTTAGGGTACGGCTTAGGGTACGGGTTAGGGTACGGGTGAGGGTACGGCGTAGTGTATAGGTTAGGGTTAGGGTTAGGGTTAGGGTACGGCTTAGGGTATGGGTTAGGGTACGGGTGAGGGTATGGCGTAGTGTATAGGTTAGGGTTAGGGTTAGGTTTAGGGTACGGCTTAGGGTATGGGATAGGTTACAGGTGAGGGTACGGCATAGGGTAGGGGTTAGGTTTAGGGTTAGGGTTAGTGTTAGGGTTAGCGTACGGCTTAGGGTATGGGATAGGTTACGGGTGAGGGTACGGCGTAGGGTAGGGGTTAGGGTTAGGTTTAGGGTTAGTGTTAGGGTTAGGGTACTGCTTAGGGTATGGGATAGGGTACGGCGTAGGGTAGCGGTTAGTGTTAGGGTTAGGCTTAGGGTTAGGGTACGGCTTAGGATACGGGTTAGGGTACGGGTGAGGGTACGGCGTAGCGTATGGGTTAGGGTTAGGGTTAGGGTTAGGGTACGGCTTAGGGTACGGGTTAGGGTTAGGGTTAGGGTTAGGGTTAGGGTTAGGGTTAGTTTTAGTGTTAGGGATTGGTTTAGGGTACGGGTTAGGATTAGCATACTTGTTCGGGTTAGGGTTTTGGTTAGGGTTAGGGTACGCGTTAGGGTTAGGGTATGGGTTAGGTTTAGGGTACACTTTAAGATTAGGGTATTTATTAAACCTATCCCACTCTCTAGATACCACTTAGCACGTAAAGGAATATTATTTGGGGTTCAGCCATGGAGAAGATTTTAGTCACTAGGATAAGATAAAGAATAAACACATTATAAAAAAATCACATAATGTTTTCTTTTTAACCTGTTCCTTAAAACACTAGTGTTTAGGAAATCTAATGGAGGCAAAAGCAGTCAAGGGTAGTTTAGGGTTAGGGTTAGGGTTAGGGTTAGTGTTAGGGTTAGGGTACGGCTTAGGGTATGGGATAGGGTATGGGTGAGGGTACGGCATAGGGTAGTGTTTAGGGTTAGGGTTAGTGTTAGGGTTAGGGTTAGGGTATGGCTTAGGGTACGGCTGAGGGTACTGTGTAGGTCATTGGTTAGGGTTAGGTTAAGGCTTAGGATACAGGTTATTGTATGGGTTAGGGTACGGCGCAGGGTATGGGTAAGGGTTAGGGTTAGGGTTAGGGTTAGAGTTAGGGTACGGCTTAGGGTACGGTTTAGGGTACGGGTGAGGGTACGGCATAGTGTATAGGTTAGGGCTAGGGTTAGGGTACGGCTTAGGGTACGGGTTAGGTTACGGGTGAGGGTACGGCATAGGGTAAGGTTTAGGGTTAGGGTTAGGGTTAGGGTTAGTGTTAGTGTTAGGGTTAGGTTACGGCTTAGCGTATGGGATAGGGTACGGGTGAGGGTACGGCGTAGGGTAGGGGTTAGGGTTAGAGTTAGGGTTAGGGTTTCGGTTAGTGTACGGCTTAGGGTACGGGTGAGGGTACGGGTGAGGGTACTGCGTAGGGTATTGGTTAGGGATAGGATACGGCTTAGGATATAGGTTAGGGTACGTGTTAGGGTATGGCGTAGGGTATGGGTTAGGGTTAGGGTTAGGGTTAGGGTTAGGGTTAGGGTTAGGGTTAGGGTACGGCTTAGGATACGGGTTAGGGTACGGGTGAAGGTACGGCGTAGCGTATGGGTTAGGGTTAGGGTTAGGGTTAGAGTTAGGGTACGGCTTAGGGTACGGGTTAGGGTACGGGTGAGGGTACGGCGTAGTGTATAGGTTAGGGTTAGGGTTAGGGTACGGCTTAGGGTACGGGTTAGGTTACGGGTGAGGGTACGGCGTAGGGTATGGGTTAGGGTTAGGGTTAGTGTTAGTGTTAGTCTTAGGGTTAGGGTACGGCTTAGTGTATGGGATAGGGTACGGGTGAGGGTACGGCGTAGGGTAAGGTTAGGGTTAGAGTTAGGGTTAGGGGTGGGGTTAGGGTACGGCTTAGGGTACGGGTGAGGGTACGTGTGAGGGTACTGCGTAGGGTATTGGTTAGGGTTAGGATACGGCTTAGGATACGGGTTAGGGTACGGGTTAGGGTATGGCGTAGGGTATGGTTTAGGGTTAGGGTTAGGGTTAGGGTTAGGGTTAGGGTACGGCTTAGGGTACGGGTTAGGGTACGGTTGAGGGTACGGCGTAGGGTAAGGGTTAGGGTTAGGGTTAGGGTTAGGGTTAGTTTTAGGGTTAGGGATTCGTTTAGGGTACGGGTTAGGATTAGCGTACGTGTTAGGGTTAGGTTTTGGGTTAGGGTTAGGGTACGCGTTAGGGTTAGGGTATGGGTTAGGGTTAGGGTACACGTTAGGATTAGGGTATTTATTAAACCTATCCCACTCTCTAGATACCACTTATCACGTAAAGGAATATTATTAGGGATCCAGCCATGGAGAAGATTTTAGTCACTAGGATAAGATAAAGAATAAACACATTATAAAAAAATCACATTAGGATTTTCTTTTTAACCTGTTCCTTAAAACACTAGTGTTTAGGAAATCTAATAGAGGCAAAAGCAATCAAGGGTAGTTTAGGGTTAGGGTTAGGGTTAGGGTTAGGGTTAGGGTTAGGGTACGGCTTAGGGTATGGGATAGGGTACGGGTGAGGGTACGGCGTAGGTTAGGGGTTAGGGTTAGGGTTAGGGTTAGGGTTAGGGTATGGCTTAGGGTACGGGTGAGGGTACGGGTGAGGGTACTGCGTAGGGTATTGGTTAGGGTTAGGGTACGGCTTAGGATACGTGTTAGGGTACGGGTTAGGGTACAGCGTAGTGTGTGGGTTAAGGTTAGGGTTAGTGTTAGGGTTAGGGTTACGGTACGTCTTAGGGTATGTGTTAGGGTACGGGTGAGGATACGGCGTAGGTTATGGGTTAGGGTTAGGGTTAGGGTTAGGGTTAGGGTACGGCTTAGGATACGGGTTAGGGTACGGGTGAGGGTACGGCGTAGGTTATGGGTTAGGGTTAGGGTTAGTGTTAGGGTTATGGTACGGCTTAGGTTATGGGATAGGGTACAGGTGAGGGTATGGCATAGGGTAGGGGTTAGGGTTAGGGTTAGGGTTAGGGTTAGGGTACGGCTTAGGGTACGGGTGAGGCTATGGGTGAGGATACTGCGTAGGGTATTGGTTAGGGTTAGGGTACGGCTTAGGATACGGGTTAGGGTACGTGGTAGGGTATAGCGTACGGTATGGGTTAGGGTTAGGGTTAGGGTCAGGGTTAGGGTTAGGGTTAGGGTACGGCTTAGGGTACGGGTTAGGGTACGGGTGAGGTTACGGCGTAGGGTATAGTTTAGGGTTAGGGTTAGGGTTAGGGTACGGCTTAGGATACGGATTAGGGTACGGGTGAGGGTACGGCGTAGCATATGGTTTAGGGTTAGGGTTAGGGTACGGCTTAGGGTACGGGTTAGGCTACGGGTGAGGGTACGGTGTAGGTTATGGGTTAGGGTTAGGGTTAGGGTTAGGGTTAGTTTTAGGGTTAGGGATTGGTTTAGGGTACGGGTTAGGATTAGCATACGTGTTCGGGTTAGGGTTTTGGTTAGGGTTAGGGTACGCGTTAGGGTTAGGGTATGGGTTAGGTTTAGGGTACACTTTAGGATTAGGGTATTTATTAAACCTATCCCACTCTCTAGATACCACTTAGCACGTAAAGGAATATTATTTGGGGTTCAGCCATGGAGAAGATTTTAGTCACTAGGATAAGATAAAGAATAAACACATTATAAAAAAATCACATAAGGTTTTCTTTTTAACCTGTTCCTTAAAACACTAGTGTTTAGGAAATCTAATGGAGGCAAAAGCAGTAAAGGGTAGTTTAGGGTTAGGGTTAGGGTTAGGGTTAGGGTAGGGCTTAGGATACGGGTGAGGGTACTGGTGAGGGTACTGCGTAGGTTATTGGTTAGGGTTAGGGTACGGCTTAGGATACGGGTTAGGATATGGGTTAGGTTACGGCGTTGGGTATGGGTGAGGGTTAGGGTTAGGGTTAGGGTAAGGCTTTGGGTACGGGTTAGGGTACGGGTGAGGGTACGGCGTAGGGTAGAGGTTAGGGTTAGGTTTAGGGTTAGGGTACGGCTTAGGATACGGGTTAGGTTATGTGTGAGGGTACGGCGTAGCGTATGGGTTAGGGTTAGGGTTAGGGTTAGGGTTAGTTTTAGGGTTAGGGATTGGTTTAGGGTACGGGTTAGGATTAGCGTACGTGTTAGGGTTAGGGTTTGGGTTAGGGTTAGGGTACGCATTAGGGTTAGGGTTAGGGTACACGTTAGGATTAGGGTATTTATTAAACCTATCCCACTCTCTAGATACCACTTAGCACGTAAAGGAATATTATTTAGGGTCCAGCCATGGAGAAGATTTTCGTTACTAGGATAAGATAAAGAATAAACACATTATAAAAAAATCACATTAGGATTTTCTTTTTAACCTGTTCCTTAAAACACTAGTGCTTAGGAAATCTAATGGAGGCAAAAGCAGTCAAGGGTAGTTTAGGGTTAGGGTTAGGGTTAGGGTTAGTGTTAGGGTTAGGGTATGGCTTAGGGTATGGGATAGGGTATGGGTGAGGGTACGGCATAGGGTAGGGTTTAGGGTTAGGGTTAGTGTTAGGGTTAGGGTTAGGGTATGGCTTAGGGTACGGGTGAGGGTACTGTGTAGGTCATTGGTTAGGGTTAGGTTAAGGCTTAGGATACAGGTTATTGTATGGGTTAGGGTACGGCGCAGGGTATGGGTAAGGGTTAGGGTTAGGGTTAGGGTTAGAGTTAGGGTACGGCTTAGGGTACGGGTTAGGGTACGGGTGAGGGTACGGCGTAGTGTATAGGTTAGGGTTAGGGTTAGGGTACGGCTTTGGGTACGGGTTAGGTTACGGGTGAGGGTACGGCGTAGGGTATGGGTTAGGGTTAGGGTTAGGGTTAGTGTTAGTGTTAGGGTTAGGGTACGGCTTAGCGTATGGGATAGGGTACGGGTGAGGGTACGGCGTAGGGTAGGGGTTAGGGTTAGAGTTAGGGTTAGGGTTGGGGTTAGGGTACGGCTTAGGGTACGGGTGAGGGTACGGGTGAGGGTACTGCGTAGGGTATTGGTTAGGGTTAGGATACGGCTTAGGATACGGGTTAGGGTACGGGTTATGGTATGGCGTAGGGTATGGGTTAGGGTTAGGGTTAGGGTTAGGGTTAGGGTACGGCTTAGGATACGGGTTAGGGTACGGGTGAGGGTACGGCGTAGCGTATGGGTTAGGGTTAGGGTTAGGGTACGTCTTAGGGTACGGGTTAGGGTACGGGTGAGGGTACGGCGTAGGGTAAGGGTTAGGGTTAGGGTTAGGGTTAGGGTTAGTTTTAGGGTTAGGGATTGGTTTAGGGTACGGGTTAGGATTAGCGTACGTGTTAGGGTTAGGTTTTTTGTTAGGGTTAGGGTACGCGTTAGGGTTAGGGTATGGGTTAGGTTTAGGGTACACGTTAGGATTAGGGTATTTATTAAACCTATCCCACTCTCTAGATACCACTTAGCACGTAAAGGAATATTATTAGGGATCCAGCCATGGAGAAGATTTTAGTCACTAGGATAAGATAAAGAATAAACACATTATAAAAAAATCACATTAGGATTTTCTTTTTAACCTGTTCCTTAAAACACTAGTGCTTAGGAAATCTAATAGAGGCAAAAGCAATCAAGGGTAGTTTAGGGTTAGGGTTAGGGTTAGGGTTAGTGTTAGGGTTAGGGTACGGCTTAGGGTATGGGATAGGGTACGGGTGAGGGTACGGCGTAGGGTAGGGGTTAGGGTTAGGGTTAGGGTACGGCTTAGGGTACGGGTTAGGTTACGGGTGAGGGTACGGCGTAGGGTATGGGTTAGAGTTAGGGTTAGTGTTAGTGTTAGTGTTAGGGTTAGGGTAGGGCTTAGCGTATGGGATAGGGTACGGGTGAGGGTACGGCGTAGGGTAGGGGTTAGGGTTAGGGTTAGGGTTAGGGTTAGGGTATGGCTTAGGGTACGGGTGAGGGTACGGGTGAGGGTACTGCGTAGGGTATTGGTTAGGGTTAGGGTACGGCTTAGGATACGTGTTAGGGTACGGGTTAGGGTACGGTGTAGAGTGTGGGTTAGGGTTAGGGTTAGTGTTAGGGTTAGGGTTACGGTACGTCTTAGGGTACGTGTTAGGGTACGGGTGAGGGTACGGCGTAGGTTATGGGTTAGGGTTAGGGTTAGGGTTAGGATTAGGGTACGGCTTAGGATACGGGTTAGGGTACGGGTTAGGGTACGGGTGAGGGTATGGCGTAGTGTATAGGTTAGGGTTAGGGTTAGGTTTAGGGTATGGCTTAGGGTACGGTGAGGGTACGGGTGAGGGTACTGTGTAGGGTATTGGTTATGGTTAGGGTACGGCTTAGAATACGGGTTAGGGTACGGGTTAGGGTACGGCGTAGGGTATGGGTTAGGGTTAGGGTTAGGGTTAGGGTTAGGGTTAGGGTACGGCTTAAGGTACGGGTTAGGGTATGGGTGAGGGTACGGCGTAGTGTATAGGTTAGGGTTATGGTTAGGGTTAGGGTACGGCTTAGGGTACGGGTTAGGGTACGGGTGAGGGTATGGCGTAGTGTATAGGTTAGGGTTAGGGTTAGGTTTAGGGTACGGCTTAGGGTATGGGATAGGGTACGGGTGAGGGTACGGCGTAGGGTAGGGGTTAGGTTTAGGGTTACGGTTAGTGTTAGGGTTAGCGTACGGCTTAGGGTATGGGATAGGTTACGGGTGAGTGTATGGCGTAGGGTAGGGGTTAGTGTTAGGTTTAGGGTTAGTGTTAGGGTTAGGGTACTGCTTAGGGTATGGGATAGGGTACGGCGTAGGGTAGCGGTTAGTGTTAGGGTTAGGGTTAGGGTTAGGGTACGGCTTAGGATACGGGTTAGGGTACGGGTGAGGGTACGGCGTAGCGTATGGGTTAGGGTTAGGGTTAGGGTTAGGGTACGGCTTAGGGTACGGGTTAGGGTTAGGGTTAGGGTTAGGGTTAGGGTTAGTTTTAGGGTTAGGGATTGGTTTAGGGTACGGGTTAGGATTAGCATACTTGTTCGGGTTAGGGTTTTGGTTAGGGTTAGGGTACGCGTTAGGGTTAGGGTATGGGTTAGGTTTAGGGTACACTTTAGGATTAGGGTATTTATTAAACCTATCCCACTCTCTAGATACCACTTAGCACGTAAAGGAATATTATTTGGGGTTCAGCCATGGAGAAGATTTTAGTCACTAGGATAAGATAAAGAATAAACACATTATAAAAAAATCACATAAGGTTTTCTTTTTAACCTGTTCCTTAAAACACTAGTGTTTAGGAAATCTAATGGAGGCAAAAGCAGTAAAGGGTAGTTTAGGGTTAGGGTTAGGGTTAGGGTTAGTGTTAGGGTTAGGGTACGGCTTAGGATACGGGTTAGGGTACGGGTTAGGGTACGGGTGAGGTTACAGCGTAGGGTATAGTTTAGGGTTAGGGTTAGGGTTAGGGTACGGCTTAGGGTACGGGTTAGGGTACGGGTGAGGGTATGGCGTAGTGTATAGGTTAGGGTTAGGGTTAGGGTTAGGGTATGGCTTAGAGTACGGGTGAGGGTACGGGTGAGGGTACTGTGTAGGTCATTGGTTAGGGTTAGGTTAAGGCTTAGGATACAGGTTATTGTATGGGTTAGGGTACGGCGCAGGGTATGGGTAAGGGTTAGGGGTAGGGTTAGGGTTAGAGTTAGGGTACGGCTTAGGGTACGGGTTAGGGTACGGGTGAGGGTACGGCATAGTGTATAGGTTAGGGTTAGGGTTAGGGTACGGCTTAGGGTACGGGTTAGGTTACGGGTGAGGGTACGGCATAGGGTATGGTTTATGGTTATGGTTAGGGTTAGGGTTAGTGTTAGTGTTAGGGTTAGGTTACGATTTAGCGTATGGGATAGGGTACGGGTGAGGGTACGGCGTAGGGTAGGGGTTAGGGTTAGAGTTAGGGTTAGGGTTTGGGTTAGGGTATGGCTTAGGGTACGGGTGAGGGTACGGGTGAGGGTACTGCGTAGGGTATTGGTTAGGGTTAGGATACGGCTTAGGATACGGGTTAGGGTACGTGTTAGGGTATGGCGTAGGGTATGGGTTAGGGTTAGGTTTAGGGTTAGGGTTAGGGTTAGGGTTAGGGTTAGCGTACGGCTTAGGATACGGTTTAGGGTACGGGTGAAGGTACGGCGTAGCGTATGGGTTAGGGTTAGGGTTAGGGTTAGGGTTAGCGTACAGCTTAGGTTATGGGATAGCGTACAGGTGAGGGTATGGCATAGGGTATGGGTTAGGGTTAGGGTTAGGGTTAGGTTTAGGGTACGGCTTAGGGTACGGGTGAGGGTATGTGTGAGGATACTGTGTAGGGTATTGGTTAGGGTTACGGTACGTCTTAGGATACGGGTTAGGGTACGGGTGAGGGTACGGCATAGGTTATGGGTTAGGGTTAGGGTTAGTGTTAGGGTTATAGTACGGCTTAGGTTATGGGATAGGGTACAGGTGAGGGTATGGCATAGGGTAGGGTTTAGGGTTAGGGTTAGGGTTAGGGTTAGGGTTAGGGTACGGCTTAGGGTACGGGTTAGGGTACGGGTGAAGTTACGGCGTAGGGTATAGTTTAGGGTTAGGGTTAGGGTTAGGGTACGGCTTAGGATACGGGTTAGGGTATGGGTGAGGGTACGGCGTAGCGTATGGTTTAGGGTTAGGGTTAGGGTTAGGGTACGGCTTAGGGTACGGGTTAGGGTACGGGTGAGGGTACGGTGTAGGTTATGGGTTAGGGTTAGGGTTAGGGTTAGGGTTAGTTTTAGGGTTAGGGATTGGTTTAGGGTACGGGTTAGGATTAGCATACGTGTTCGGGTTAGGGTTTTGGTTAGGGTTAGGGTACGCGTTAGGGTTAGGGTATGGGTTAGGTTTAGGGTACACTTTAGGATTAGGGTATTTATTAAACCTATCCCACTCTCTAGATACCACTTAGCACGTAAAGGAATATTATTTGGGGTTCAGCCATGGAGAAGATTTTAGTCACTAGGATAAGATAAAGAATAAACACATTATAAAAAAATCTCATAAGGTTTTCTTTTTAACCTGTTCCTTAAAACACTAGTGTTTAGGAAATCTAATGGAGGCAAAAGCAGTAAAGGGTAGTTTAGGGTTAGGGTTAGGGTTAGGGTTAGGGTAGGGCTTAGGATACGGGTGAGGGTACTGGTGAGGGTACTGCGTAGGTTATTGGTTAGGGTTAGGGTACGGCTTAGGATACGGGTTAGGATATGGGTTAGGTTACAGCATTGGGTATGGGTGAGGGTTAGGGTTAGGGTTAGGGTAAGGCTTTGGGTACGGGTTAGGGTACGGGTGAGGGTACGGCGTAGGGTAGAGGTTAGGGTTAGGTTTAGGATTAGGGTACGGCTTAGGATACGGGTTAGGGTATGGGTGAGGGTACGGCGTAGCGTATGGGTTAGGGTTAGGGTTAGGGTTAGGGTTAGTTTTAGGGTTAGGGATTGGTTTAGGGTACGGGTTAGGATTAGCGTACGTGTTAGGGTTAGGGTTTGGGTTAGGGTTAGGGTAAGCATTAGGGTTAGTGTATGGGTTAGGGTTAGGGTACACGTTAGGATTAGGGTATTTATTAAACCTATCCCACTCTCTAGATACCACTTAGCACGTAAAGGTATATTATTTAGGGTCCAGCCATGGAGAATATTTTCGTCACTAGGATAAGATAAAGAATAAACACATTATAAAAAAATCACATTAGGATTTTCTTTTTAACCTGTTCCTTAAAACACTAGTGCTTAGGAAATCTAATGGAGGCAAAAGCAGTCAAGGGTAGTTTAGGGTTAGGTTTAGGGTTAGGGTTAGTGTTAGGGTTAGGGTACGGCTTAGGGTATGGGATAGGGTATGGGTGAGGGTACGGCATAGGGTAGGGTTTAGGGTTAGTGTTAGTGTTAGGGTTAGGGTTAGGGTATGGCTTAGGGTACGGGTGAGGGTACTGTGTAGGTCATTGGTTAGGGTTAGGTTAAGGCTTAGGATACAATTTATTGTATGGGTTAGGGTACGGCGCACGGTATGGGTAAGGGTTAGGGTTAGGGTTAGGGTTAGAGTTAGGGTACGGCTTAGGGTACGGGTTAGGGTACGGGTGAGGGTACGGCGTAGTGTATAGGTTAGGGTTAGTGTTAGTGTTAGGGTTAGGGTACGGCTTAGCGTATGGGATAGGGTACGGGTGAGTGTACGGTGTAGGGTAGGGGTTAGGGTTAGAGTTAGGGTTAGGGTTGGGTTTAGGGTACGGCTTAGGGTACGGGTGAGGGTACGGGTGAGGGTACTGCATAGGGTATTGGTTAGGGTTAGGATATGGCTTAGGAAACGGGTTAGGGTATGGGTTAGGTTATGGCGTATGGTATGGGTTAGGCTTAGGGTTAGGGTTAGGGTTAGGGTTAGGGTACGGCTTAGGATACAGGTTAGTGTACGGGTGAGGGTACGGTGTAGCATATGGGTTAGGGTTAGGGTTAGGGTACGTCTTAGGGTACGGGTTAGGGTACGGGTGAGGGTACGGCGTAGGGTAAGGGTTAGGGTTAGGGTTAGGGTTAGGGTTAGTTTTAGGGTTAGGGATTGGTTTAGGGTATGGGTTAGGATTAGCGTACGTGTTAGAGTTAGGTTTTGGGTTAGGGTTAGGGTACGCGTTAGGGTTAGGGTATGGGTTAGGGTTAGGGTACACGTTAGGATTAGGGTATTTATTAAACCTATCCCACTCTCTAGATACCACTTAGCACGTAGAGGAATATTATTAGGGATCCAGCCATGGAGAAGATTTTAGTCACTAGGATAAGATAAAGAATAAACACATTATAAAAAAATCACATTAGGATTTTCTTTTTAACCTGTTCCTTAAAACACTAGTGCTTAGGAAATCTAATAGAGGCAAAAGCAATCAAGGGTAGTTTAGGGTTAGGGTTAGGGTTAGGGTTAGTGTTAGGGTTAGGGTACGGCTTAGGGTATGGGATAGGGTACGGGTGAGGGTACGGCGTAGGGTAGGGGTTAGGGTTAGGGTTAGGGTTATGGTTAGGGTATGGCTTAGGGTACGGGTGAGGGTACGGGTGAGGGTACTGCGTAGGGTATTGGTTAGGGTTAGGGTATGGCTTAGGATACGTGTTAGGGTATGGGTTAGGGTACGGCGTAGAGTGTGGGTTAGGGTTAGGGTTAGTGTTAGGGTTAGGGTTACGGTACGTCTTAGGGTACGTGGTAGGGTACGGGTGAGGGTACGGCGTATGTTATGGGTTAGGGTTAGGGTTAGGGTTAGGGTTAGGGTACGGCTTAGGATACGGGTTAGTGTACGGGTGAGGGTACGGCGTAGGTTATGGGTTAGGGTTAGGGTTAGGGTTAGGGTTAGGGTACGGCTTAGGTTATGGGATAGGTTACAGGTGAGGGTATGGCATAGGGTAGGGGTTAGGGTTAGGGTTAGGGTTAGGGTTAGGGTTAGGGTACGGCTTAGGGTACGGGTTAGGGTACGGGTGAGGGTACGGCGTAGGTTATGGGTTAGTGTTAGGGTTAGGGTTACGGTACGTCTTAGGGTACGTGTTAGGGTACTTGTGAGGGTACGGCGTAGGTTATCGGTTAGGGTTAGGGTTAGGGTTAGGGTACGTCTTAGGGTACGGGTGAGGGTATGGGTGAGGATACTGCGTAGGGTATTGGTTAGGGTTACGGTACGTCTTAGGATACGGGTTAGGGTACGGGTGAGGGTACGGCGTAGGTTATGGGTTAGGGTTAGGGTTAGTGTTAGGGTTATTGTACGGCTTAGGTTATGGGATAGGGTACAGGTGAGGGTATGGCATAGGGTAGGGGTTAGGGTTAGGGTTAAGTTTAGGGTTAGGGTTAGGTTTAGGGTACGGCTTAGGGTACGGGTGAGGGTATGGGTGAGGATACTGCGTAGGGTATTGGTTAGGGTTAGGGTACGGCTTAGGATACGGGTTAGGGTACGTGTTAGGTTATGGCGTACGGTATGGGTTAGGGTTAGGGTTAGGGTTAGGGTTAGTGTACGGCTTAGGGTACGGGTTCGGGTACGGGTGAGGTTACGGCGTAGGGTATAGTTTAGGGTTAGGGTTAGGGTTAGGGTACGGCTTAGGATACGGGTTATGGTACGGGTGAGGGTACGGCGTAGCGTATGGTTTAGGGTTAGGGTTAGGGTTAGGTTTAGGGTACGGCTTAGGGTACGGGTTAGGGTACGAGTGAGGGTATGGCGTAGTGTATAGGTTAGGGTTAGGGTTAGGGTTAGGGTATGGCTTACGGTACGGGTTAGGGTACGAGTGAGGGTATGGCGTAGTGTATAGGTTAGGGTTAGGGTTAGGGTTAGGGTATGGCTTAGGGTACGGTGAGGGTACGGGTGAGGGTACTGTGTAGGGTATTGGTTATGGTTAGGGTACGGCTTAGAATACGGGTTAGGGTACGGGTTAGGGTACGGCGTAGGGTATGGGTTAGGGTTAGGTTTAGGGTTAGGGTACGCGTTAGGGTTAGGGTATGGGTTAGGGTTAGGGTACACGTTAGGATTAGGGTATTTATTAAACCTATCCCACTCTCTAGATACCACTTAGCACGTAAAGGAATATTATTTAGGGTCCAGCCATGGAGAAGATTTTCGTCACTAGGATAAGATAAAGAATAAACACATTATAAAAAAATCACATTAGGATTTTCTTTTTAACCTGTTCCTTAAAACACTAGTGCTTAGGAAATCTAATGGAGGCAAAAGCAGTCAAGGGTAGTTTAGGGTTAGGGTTAGGGTTAGGGTTAGTGTTAGGGTTAGGGTACGGCTTAGGGTATGGGATAGGGTATGGGTGAGGGTACGGCATAGGGTAGGGTTTAGGGTTAGGGTTAGTGTTAGGGTTAGGGTTAGGGTATGGCTTAGGGTACGGGTGAGGGTACTGTGTAGGTCATTGGTCAGGGTTAGGTTAAGGCTTAGGATACAGGTTATTGTATGGGTTAGGGTACGGCGCAGGGTATGGGTAAGGGTAGGGTTAGGGTTAGGGTTAGAGTTAGGGTACGGCTTAGGGTACGGGTTAGGTTATGGGTGAGGGTACGGCGTAGTGTATAGGTTAGGGTTAGGGTTAGGGTACGGCTTAGGGTATGGGTTAGGTTACGGGTGAGGGTACGGCGTAGGGTATGGGTTAGGGTTAGGGTTAGGGTTAGTGTTAGGGTTAGGGTACGGCTTAGCGTATGGGATAGGGTACGGTGAGGGTACGGCGTAGGGTAGGGGTTAGGGTTAGAGTTAGGGTTAGTGTTGGGGTTAGGGTACGGCTTAGGGTACGGGTGAGGTTACGGGTGAGTGTACTGCGTAGGGTATTGGTTAGGGTTAGGATACGGCTTAGGATACGGGTTAGGGTACGGGTTAGGGTATGGCGTAGGGTATGGGTTAGGGTTAGGGTTAGGGTTAGGGTTAGGGTTAGGGTACGGCTTAGGATACGGGTTAGGGTACGGGTGAGGGTACGGCGTAGCATATGGGTTAGGGTTAGGGTTAGGGTACGTCTTAGGGTACGGGTTAGGGTACGGGTGAGGGTACGGCGTAGGGTAAGGTTTAGGGTTAGGGTTAGGGTTAGGGTTAGTTTTAGGGTTAGGGATTGGTTTAGGGTACGGGTTAGGATTAGCGTACGTGTTAGGGTTAGGATTTGGGTTAGGGTTAGGGTACGCGTTAGGGTTAGGGTATGTGTTAGGGTTAGGGTACACGTTAGGATTAGGGTATTTATTAAACCTATCCCACTCTCTAGATACCACTTAGCACGTAAAGGAATATTATTAGGGATCCAGCCATGGAGAAGATTTTAGTCACTAGGATAAGATAAAGAATAAACACATTATAAAAAAATCACATTAGGATTTTCTTTTTAACCTGTTCCTTAAAATACTAGTGCTTAGGAAATCTAATAGAGGCAAAAGCAATCAAGGGTAGTTTAGGGTTAGGGTTAGGGTTAGGGTTAGTGTTAGGGTTAGGGTACGGCTAAGGGTATGGGATAGGGTACGGGTGAGGGTACGGCGTAGGGTAGGGGTTAGGGTTAGGGTTAGGGTTGGGGTTAGGGTATGGCTTAGGGTACGGGTGAGGGTACGGGTGAGGGTACTGTGTAGGGTATTGGTTATGGTTAGGGTACGGCTTAGAATATGGGTTAGGGTACGGGTTAAGGTACGGCGTAGGGTATGGGTTAGGGTTAGGGTTAGGGTTAGGGTTAGGGTACGGCTTAGGGTATGGGTTAGGGTACGGGTGAGGGTACGGCGTAGTGTATAGGTTAGGGTTAGGGTTAGGGTTAGGGTACGGCTTAGGGTACGGGTTAGGGTACGGGTGAGGGTATGGCGTAGTGTATAGGTTAGGGTTAGGGTTAGGGTTAGGGTACGGCTTAGGGTATGGGATAGGGTACGGGTGAGGGTACGGCGTAGGGTAGGGGTTAGGGTTAGGGTTAGGGTTATGGTTAGGGTATGGCTTAGGGTACGGGTGAGGGTATGGGTGAGGGTACTGCGTAGGGTATTGCTTAGGGTTAGGGTACGGCTTAGGATACGTGTTAGGGTACGGGTTAGGGTACGGCGTAGAGTGTGGGTTAGGGTTAGGGTTAGTGTTAGGGTTAGGGTTACGGTACGTCTTAGGGTACGTGTTAGGGTACGGGTGAGGGTACGGCGTAGGTTATGGGTTAGGGTTAGGGTTAGGGTTAGGGTTAGGGTACGGCTTAGGGTACGGGTGAGGGTATGGGTGAGGATACTGCGTAGGGTATTGGTTAGGGTTAGGGTACGGCTTAGGATACGGGTTAGGGTTCGTGTTAGGCTATGGCGTACGGTATGGGTTAGGGTTAGGGTTAGGGTTAGGGTTAGGGTTAGGGTTAGGGTACGGCTTAGGGTACGGCTTAGGGTACGGGTGAGGTTACGGCGTAGGGTATAGTTTAAGTTTAGGGTTAGGGTTAGGGTACGGCTTAGGATACGGGTTAGGGTACGGGTGAGGGTACGGCGTAGCGTATGGTTTAGGGTTAGGGTTAGGGTTAAGGTACGGCTTAGGGTACGGGTTAGGGTACGAGTGAGGGTATGGCGTAGAGTGTGGGTTAGGGTTAGGGTTAGTGTTAGGGTTATGGTACGGCTTAGGTTATGGGATAGGGTACAGGTGAGGGTATGGCATAGGGTAGGGGTTAGGGTTAGGGTTAGGGTTAGGGTTAGGGTTAGGGTTAGGGTACGGCTTAGGGTACGGGTGAGGGTATGGGTGAGGATACTGCGTAGGGTATTGTTTAGGGTTAGGGTACGGCTTAGGATACGGGTTAGGGTACGTGTTAGGTTATGGCGTACGGTATGGGTTAGGGTTAGGGTTAGGGTTAGGGTTAGTGTACGGCTTAGGGTACGGGTTAGGGTACGGGTGAGGTTACGGCGTAGGGTATAGTTTAGGGTTAGGGTTAGGGTTAGGGTACGGCTTAGGATACGGGTTAGGGCATGGGTGAGGGTACGGCGTAGCGTATGGTTTAGGGTTAGGGTTAGGGTTAGGGTACGGCTTAGGGTACGGGTTAGGGTACGGGTGAGGGTACGGTGTAGGTTATGGGTTAGGGTTAGGGTTAGGGTTAGGGTTAGTTTTAGGGTTAGGGATTGGTTTAGGGTACGGGTTAGGATTAGCATACGTGTTCGGGTTAGGGTTTTGGTTAGGGTTAGGGTACGCGTTAGGGTTAGGGTATGGGTTAGGTTTAGGGTACACTTTAGGATTAGGGTATTTATTAAACCTATCCCACTCTCTAAATACCACTTAGCACGTAAAGGAATATTATTTGGGGTTCAGCCATGGAGAAGATTTTAGTCACTAGGATAAGATAAAGAATAAACACATTATAAGAAAATCACATAAGGTTTTCTTTTTAACCTGTTCCTTAAAACACTAGTGTTTAGGAAATCTAATATAGGCAAAAGCAGTAAAGGGTAGCTTAGGGTTAGTGTTAGGGTTAGGGTTAGGGTAGGGCTTAGGATACGGGTGAGGGTACTGGTGAGGGTACTGCGTAGGTTATTGGTTAGGGTTAGGGTACGGCTTAGGATACGGGTTAGGATATGGGTTAGTTTACGGTGTGGGGTATGGGTGAGGGTTAGGGTTAGGGTTAGGGTAAGGCTTTGGGTACGGGTTAGGGTACGGGTGAGGGTACGGCGTAGGGTAGAGGTTAGGGTTAGGTTTAGGGTTAGGGTACGGCTTAGGATACGGGTTAGGGTATGGGTGAGGGTACGGTGTAGCGTATGGGTTAGGGTTAGGGTTAGGGTTAGGGTTAGTTTTAGGGTTAGGGCTTGGTTTAGGGTACGGGTTAGGATTAGCGTACGTGTTAGGGTTAGGGTTTGGGTTAGGGTTAGGGTACGCATTAGGGTTAGGGTATGGGTTAGGGTTAGGGTACACGTTAGGATTAGGGTATTTATTAAACCTATCCCACTCTCTAGATACCACTTAGCACGTAAAGGAATATTATTTAGGGTCCAGCCATGGAGAAGATTTTCGTCACTAGGATAAGATAAAGAATAAACACATTATAAAAAAATCACATTAGGATTTTCTTTTTAACCTGTTCCTTAAAACACTAGTGCTTAGGAAATCTAATGGAGGCAAAAGCAGTCAAGGGTAGTTTAGGGTTAGGGTTAGGGTTAGGGTTAGTGTTAGGGTTAGGGTACGGCTTAGGGTATGGGATAGGGTATGGGTGAGGGTACGGCATAGGGTAGGGTTTAGGGTTAGGGTTAGTGTTAGGGTTAGGGTTAGGGTATGGCTTAGGGTACGGGTGAGGGTACTGTGTAGGTCATTGGTCAGGGTTAGGTTAAGGCTTAGGATACAGGTTATTGTATGGGTTAGGGTACGGCGCAGGGTATGGGTAAGGGTAGGGTTAGGGTTAGGGTTAGAGTTAGGGTACGGCTTAGGGTACGGGTTAGGTTATGGGTGAGGGTACGGCGTAGTGTATAGGTTAGGGTTAGGGTTAGGGTACGGCTTAGGGTATGGGTTAGGTTACGGGTGAGGGTACGGCGTAGGGTATGGGTTAGGGTTAGGGTTAGGGTTAGTGTTAGGGTTAGGGTACGGCTTAGCGTATGGGATAGGGTACGGTGAGGGTACGGCGTAGGGTAGGGGTTAGGGTTAGAGTTAGGGTTAGTGTTGGGGTTAGGGTACGGCTTAGGGTACGGGTGAGGTTACGGGTGAGTGTACTGCGTAGGGTATTGGTTAGGGTTAGGATACGGCTTAGGATACGGGTTAGGGTACGGGTTAGGGTATGGCGTAGGGTATGGGTTAGGGTTAGGGTTAGGGTTAGGGTTAGGGTTAGGGTACGGCTTAGGATACGGGTTAGGGTACGGGTGAGGGTACGGCGTAGCATATGGGTTAGGGTTAGGGTTAGGGTACGTCTTAGGGTACGGGTTAGGGTACGGGTGAGGGTACGGCGTAGGGTAAGGTTTAGGGTTAGGGTTAGGGTTAGGGTTAGTTTTAGGGTTAGGGATTGGTTTAGGGTACGGGTTAGGATTAGCGTACGTGTTAGGGTTAGGATTTGGGTTAGGGTTAGGGTACGCGTTAGGGTTAGGGTATGTGTTAGGGTTAGGGTACACGTTAGGATTAGGGTATTTATTAAACCTATCCCACTCTCTAGATACCACTTAGCACGTAAAGGAATATTATTAGGGATCCAGCCATGGAGAAGATTTTAGTCACTAGGATAAGATAAAGAATAAACACATTATAAAAAAATCACATTAGGATTTTCTTTTTAACCTGTTCCTTAAAATACTAGTGCTTAGGAAATCTAATAGAGGCAAAAGCAATCAAGGGTAGTTTAGGGTTAGGGTTAGGGTTAGGGTTAGTGTTAGGGTTAGGGTACGGCTAAGGGTATGGGATAGGGTACGGGTGAGGGTACGGCGTAGGGTAGGGGTTAGGGTTAGGGTTAGGGTTGGGGTTAGGGTATGGCTTAGGGTACGGGTGAGGGTACGGGTGAGGGTACTGTGTAGGGTATTGGTTATGGTTAGGGTACGGCTTAGAATATGGGTTAGGGTACGGGTTAAGGTACGGCGTAGGGTATGGGTTAGGGTTAGGGTTAGGGTTAGGGTTAGGGTACGGCTTAGGGTATGGGTTAGGGTACGGGTGAGGGTACGGCGTAGTGTATAGGTTAGGGTTAGGGTTAGGGTTAGGGTACGGCTTAGGGTACGGGTTAGGGTACGGGTGAGGGTATGGCGTAGTGTATAGGTTAGGGTTAGGGTTAGGGTTAGGGTACGGCTTAGGGTATGGGATAGGGTACGGGTGAGGGTACGGCGTAGGGTAGGGTTTAGGTTTAGGGTTAGGGTTAGTGTTAGGGTTAGGGTACGGCTTAGGGTATGGGATAGGGTACGGGTGAGGGTACGGCGTAGGGTAGGGGTTAGGGTTAGGTTTAGGGTTAGTGTTAGGGTTAGGGTACCACTTAGGGTTTGGGTTAGGGTACGGCGTAGGGTAGCGGTTAGGGTTAGGGTTAGGGTTAGGGATAGGGTACGGCTTAGGATACGGGTTAGGGTACGGGTGAGGGTATGGCGTAGCGTATGTGTTAGGGTTCGGGTTAGGGTACAGCTTAGGGTATGGGTTAGGATACGTGTGTGGTTACGGCGTAGGGTATGGTTTAGGGTTAGGATTAGTGTTAGGGTTAGGGTACCGCTTAGGGTATGGGATAGGGTACGGCGTAGGGTAGCGGTTAGGGTTAGGGTTAGGCTTAGGGTTAGGGTACGGCTTAGGGTACGGGTTAGGGTACGGGTGAGGGTACGGTGTAGGGTATGGGTTAGGGTTAGGGTTAGGGTTAGGGTTAGTTTTAGGGTTAGGGATAGTTTTGGGTACGGGTTAGGATTAGCGTATGTGTTAGGGTTAAGATTTGGGTTAGGTTTAGGGTACGCGTTCGGGTTAGCGTATGGGTTAGGGCTAGGGTACACGTTAGGATTAGGGTATTTATTAAACCTATCCCACTCTCTAGATACCACTTAGCACGTAAAGGAATATTATTTGGTGTCCAGCCATGGAGAAGATTTTAGTCACTAGGATAAGATAAAGAATAAACACATTATAAAAAAATCACATGAGGATTTTCTTTTTAACCTGTTCCTTAAAGCACTAGTGCTTAGGAAATCTAATGGAGGCAAAAGCAGTCAAGGGTAGTTTAGGGTTAGGGTTAGGGTTAGGGTTAGTGTTAGGGTTAGGGTACGGCTTAGGGTATGGGATAGGGTACGGGTGAGGGTATGGCGTAGGGTAGGGGTTAGGGTTAGGGTTAGGTTTAGGGTACGGGTGAGGGTAAGGGTGAGGATACTGCGTAGGGTATTGGTTAGGATTAGGGTACGGCTTAGGATACGGATTAGGGTATGGGTTAGTGTACGGCGTAGGCTATGGGTTAGGGTATGGGTTAGGGTTAGGGTTAGGGTTAGGGGTAGGGTACGGCTTAGGGTACGGGTTGGGGTACAGGTGAGTGTACGGCGTAGGGTATAGGTTAGGGTTAGGGTTAGGGTTAGGGTTAGGGTACGGCTTAGGATACGGGTTAGGGTACGGGTGAGGGTACGGCGTAGCGTATGGGTTAGGGTTAGGGTTAGGGTACGACTTAGGGTACGGGTTAGGGTACGGGTGACGGTACGGCGTAGGGTATATGTTAGGGTTACGGTTAGTTTTAGGGTTACGTCAAGGTATAGGGTACAGGTTAGGATTAGGGTACTTGTTAGGGTTAGGCTATGGGTTAGGGTTAGGGTTCACGTTAGGGTTAGGTCATTTATTAAACCTATCCCACTCTCTACATACCACTTAGCGCGTAAAGGAATGTAATTTGGGTTCCAACCATGGAGAAAATTTTAGACACTAGGATAAGATAAAGAATACACACATTATAAATAAGTCACATTAGCATTTTATTTTTAACCTGTTCCTTAAAACACTAGTGCTTAGGAAATCTATTGGAGGCAAAAGCAGTCAAGGGTAGTTTACAGTTAGTGTTAGGGTTAGGGTTAGGGTTAGGGTATGGCTTAGAGTAAGGGTGAGGGTACGGCGTAGGATATGTGTTAGGGTTAGTCTTAGGGTTAGGGTTAGAGTTAGGGTACGGCTTAGGGTACGGATTAGGGTAAGAGTGAGGGTACGGAGTAGGGTATGGGTTAGGATTACGGTTAGGGTTAGGGTACGGCTTAGGATACGGGTTAGGGTAAGGGTGAGGGTACGGCAAAGGATATGGGTTAGGCTATGAGTTATTGTTAGGGTTAGGGTACGGCTTTGGGTACGGGTTAGGGAACGCGTGAGTGTACGGCGTAGGGTATGGGTTAGGTTTAGAGTTATGGTTAGGGTTAGTGTTAGGGTACGGGTTAGGGTACGGTTGAGGGTACGGGTTAGTGTATGGATTAGGGTTAGGGTTAGGGTACGGGTTAGGGTAAGGGTGAGGGTACGGCATAGGATATGGGTTAGGCTTAGTGTTATGGTTAGGGTTAGGGTACGGCTTTGGGTATGGGTTAGGGAACACGTGAGTGTACGGCGTAGGGTATGGGTTAGGGTGAGGGTTAGGGTTAGGGTTAGGGTTAGGGTTAGGGTACGGCTTTGGGTACGGGTGAGGGTACCTCGTTGGGTATGTGTTAGGGTTAGGGGTAGGGTACGACTTCGGGTACGGTTTAGGGTCTGGGTTAGGTTACGGCATAGGGTATGGCTTAAGGTTAGTTTTAGGGTTAGGGTTAGGGTACTGCTTATGGTACGGGTTAGAGTACGGGTGAGAGTTAGGTTTTGGGTATGGGTAAGGGTTAGTGTATGCATTAGAGTTAGGGTATTTATTAAACATATCCCACTCTCTAGATAGCATTTAGCACGTAAAGTGAAGAGGTTGGAATGGCGAACCCGAGCACAAGGAGAGGAGAAATGAGGTGCGTTTTAGAAACCTTTCCCGATCTCACGGCATACCATCTTCTGGGTTTCCCATGCATGTTTTGATGTAGGAAGATGCCCTTGTACCTGGAGATTTGAGACCCATGGTGTGGGTACCCCGTGGTGTTACTTTAAAGTATCTGGGTTTGCTCACCCAACCTCACCAATCCTCTCAGCCCCAAGAGTGTCCAGCCTTATGTCTCATCCAGCTGTGGGTCTAGATATGGTCAATCCAAGTTGCATCAGAGACCCTGAACGGATTTTGTAAGAATTTCTATTTCACTGTCTTTGTTTTGTGGGTTTTTTAAAGTAATTTATGTTTAGAATCGGGCTTGGCTGCTTTTCCCTGCTGTGTTGATGCCGCTTTACACCCTCTTGATTCACTTGCAGAGAGATATCGATACATAGGTTTTCAGATTCTTACTAGTCAGATATATTCTTGTGCGGTGACTAGGGGGTGTTGAGTCCAGTTCACTGAGCAGGGAGTAGGCCTTGTCTATTACATATTTGGCTTATGGAGCGGTCTCTGAGCTAATTTCAAACCCTTGTTCTATGCATAATCCCACCTCACCTTTCCCGTTAAGCAGCCATAGTGTGTCTTCTAAAGGTGTGACTCTGTTCTGTTTTGTAATTCAGTTCAAGTGTAGCGATTTTGACATTCCCTCTATAAGCGATATCTTAGGATAAGTGTCTTTTTCTGTGTGACTTATTTCACTTAGAATCATCGTCGCTAAATCCACTCATCATGCTGCTAACTAGCCTTATGACATTGATTTCATGGCTGAGTGATATTCCATTGTGCCAAGTACCACCATTTCTTTATCCATTTTTCTCTTTCCTGGGATATTGAAGGTGTACCGAAGTGGAGGTTCTTGGAAACAGAGCAGCCGTAAAGTTTGGGGTGCCTGTGTCTTGTTGATTTTTAGTTTTCCCAATTTGTACGCCCATGAGTGGAAGTGCCCTATGCTCTCTAAGCTGTGTTTATTACTTGTTTCAGGACACAACGTACACTTCTCCAGAGTGCCTGTTGGCAATTTACATCCTGCCCATTAGCGTAGCAAGGCTCCCATGTCTCCATGGCCTGTCCTGCTTTTCTGGTTTTTACACTTTTTTCAGCATGGCTTTTTTGACCGAGGGCAAGCGAGATTTCTTTGTAGCACTGATTTGCCCTTCCGGCTTGCTTGGTTGGCCTAAAAGGGCGTATGCGTTTTTTCCTGAATATATTCAGGAAAAAACGCATACGCCCTTTTTGGCCAAGGGCATCATTGTCAACGTTTTGTCGCTTTTCATGTGCTTTAAAGGCGAGTCGAATCTACCTCCTGAAATCTGTTTCCTGCAAATCTGCCTTGCTTTCAAATCCTCTTCGTTGCCTTCCCTCAATATATTTGTGGACGAGAGTTCTCATTTATAACTCTGCACGTTTGTGAATTGCAGTGCCCCTGAGCTCCATTTGTCTACTCGCTTTTTTGGGAGCTGGCCGCAAAAGCACAGGATTGCTTCAGGCCCTATTTTGGTTCTGGGGGGCAGGCTGAGCCTGTGGTTCATTCTTCTTCCTGATGGGAAAATGGAGTGACCTATGCCTGTCCCAACACCTAGGGCTCGTCTCTCGTTGGTTCCGCATCTTCCCGTTCATCCTCAGGACAAATTGCAACCTGGACGAAACAGGAGGTTAAAGGTGCCGATTCTCCAAGTAGGGAGATGGTTAGTCAAGCGGGTGGAATGGCGAACCCGAGCACAAGGAGAGGAGAAATGAGGTGCGTTTTAGAAACCTTTCCCGATCTCATGGCATACCATCTTCTGGGTTTCCCATGCATGTTTTGATGTAGGAAGATTCCCTTGTACCTGGAGATTTGAGACCCATGGGGTGTGTTCCCCGCAGTGTTACTTTAAATTATCTGCATTTGCTCACCCAACCTCACCAATCCTCTCAGCCCCAAGAGTGTCCAGCCTTATGTCTCATCCAGCTGTGGGTCTAGATATGGTCAAACCAAGTTGCATCAGAGACCCTGAACGGATTTTGTAAGAATTTCTCTTTCACTGTCTTTGTCTTGTGGGTTTTTTCAAGTAATTTATGTTTAAAATGGGGCTTGGCTGCTTTTCCCTGCTGTGTTTATTCGCTTTACACCCTCTTGATTCACTTGCAGAGAGATATCGATACATAGGTTTTCAGATTCTTACTAGTCAGATATATTCTTGTGCGGTGACTAGGGGGTGTTGAGTCCAGTTCACTGAGCAGGGAGTAGGCCTTGTCTATTACATATTTGGCTTATGGAGCGGTCTCTGAGCTAAGTTCAAACCCTTGTTTTATGCATCACCCCACCTCACCTTTCCCGTTAAGCAGCCATAGTGTGTCTTCTAAAGGTGTGACTCTGTTCTGTTTTGTAATTCAGTTCAAGTGTAGCGATTTTGACATTCCCTCTATAAGCGATATCTTAGGATAAGTGTCTTTTTCTGTGTGACTTATTTCACTTAGAATCATCGTCACTAAATCCACTCATCATGCTGCTAACTAGCCTTATGACATTGATTTCATGGCTGAGTGATATTCCATTGTGCCAAGTACCACTATTTGTTTATCCATTTTTCTCTTTCCTGGGATATTGAAGGTGTACTGAAGTGGAGGTTCTTGGAAACAGAGCAGCCGTAAAGTTTGGGGTGCCTGTGTCTTGTTGATTTTTAGTTTTCCCAATTTATACGCCCATGAGTGGAAGTGCCCTATGCTCTCTAAGCTGTGTTTATTACTTGTTTCAGGACACACCGTACAATTCTCCAGAGTGCCTGTTGGCAATTTACATCCCGCCCATCAGCGTAGCAAGGCTCCCATGTCTCCATGGCCTGTCCTGCTTTTCTGGTTTTTACACTTTCTTCAGCATGGCCCTTTTGACCGAGGGCAAGCGAGACTTATTTGTAGCGCTGATTTGCCCTTCCGGCTTGCTTGGTTGGCCAAAAAGGGCATATGCGTTTTTTCCTGAATATATTCAGGAAAAAACGCATATGCCCTTTTTTCGCCCAGGGCATCATTGTCAACGTTTTGCCGCTTTTCATATGCTTTAAAGGCGAGTCGAATCTACCTCCTGAAATCTGTTTCCTGCAAATCTGCCTTGCTTTCAAATCCTCTTCGTTGCCTTCCCTCAATATATTTGTGGACGCTAGTTATCATTTATAACTCTGCATGTTTGTGAATTGCAGTTCCCCTGAGCTCCATTTGTCTACTCGCTTTTTTGGGAGCTGACCGCAAAAGCGCAGGATTGCTTCAGGCACTATTTTGGTTCTGGGGGGCAGGCTGAGCCTGTGGTTCATTCTTCTTCCTGATGGGAAAATGGAGTGACCTGTGCCTGTCCCAACACCTAGGGCTAGTCTCTCGTTGGTTGCCCGTCTTCCCGTTCATCCTAAGGACAAATTGCAACCTGGACGAAACAGGAGGTTAAAGGTGCTGATTCTCCAAGTAGGGAGATGGTTAGTCAAGCGGCTGGAATGGCGAACCCGAGCACAAGGAGAGGAGAAATGAGGTGCGTTTTAGAAGCCTTTCCCGATCTCACAGCATACCATCTTCTGGGTTTCCCATGCATGTTTTGATGTAGGAAGATGCCCTTGTACCTGGAGATTTGAGACCCATGGGGTGGGTACCCCGCAGTGTTACTTTAAAGTATCTGCATTTGCTCACCCAACCTCACCAATCCTCTGAGCCCCAAGAGTGTCCAGCCTTATGTCTCATCCAGCTGTGGGTCTAGATATGGGCAATCCAGGTTGCATCAGAGACCCTGAACGGATTTTGTAAGAATTTCTCTCTCTTTCACTGGTTTTTTTGTGTGGGTTTTTTAAATTAATTTATGTTTAGAATGGGGATTGGCTGCTTTTCTCTGCTGTGTTTATGCCGCTTTACACCCTCTTGATTCACTTGCAGAGAGATATCGATAAATAGGTTTTCAGATTCTTAATAGTGAGATATATTCTTGTGCGGTGACTAGGGGGTGTTGAGTCCAGTTCACTGAGCAGGGAGTAGGCCTTGTCTATTACATATTTGGCTTATGGAGAGGTCTCTGAGCTAATTTCAAACCCTTGTTTTATGCATCACCCCACCTCACCTTTCCCGTTAAGCAGCCATAGTGTGTCTTCTAAAGGTGTGACTCTGTTCTGTTTTGTAATTCAGTTCAAGTGTAGTGATTTTGACATTCCCTCTATAAGCGATATCTTAGGATAAGTGTCTTTTTCTGTGTGACTTATTTCACTTAGAATCATCGTCGCTAAATCCACTCATCATGCTGCTAACTAGCCTTATGACATTGATTTCATGGCTGAGTGATATTCCATTGGGCCAAGTACCACTATTTCTTTATCCATTTTTCTCTTTCTGGGATATTGAAGGTGTACCGAAGTGGAGGTTCTTGGAAACAGAGCAGCCGTAAAGGTTGGGGTGCCTGTGTTTTGTTGATTTTTAGTTTTCCCAATTTATACGCCCATGAGTGGAAGTGCCCTATGCTCTCTAAGCTGTTTTTCTTACTTGTTTCAGGACACACCGTACACTTCTCCAGAGTGCCTGTTGGCAATTTACATCCCGCCCATCAGCGTAGCAAGGCTCCCATGTCTCCATGGCCTGTCCTGCTTTTCTGGTTTTTACACTTTCTTCAGCATGGCCCTTTTGACCGAGGGCAAGCGAGATTTCTTTGTAGCGCTGATTTGCCCTTCCGGCTTGCTTGGTTGGCCAAAAAGGGCATATGCGTTTTCTCCTGAATATATTCAGGAGAAAACGCATATGCCCTTTTTGGCCCAGGGCATCATTGTCAACGTTTTGCCGCTTTTCATGTGCTTTAAAGGCGAGTCGAATCTATCTCCTGAAATCTGTTTCCTGCAAATCTGCCTTGCTTTCAAATCCTCTTCGTTGCCTTCCCTCAATATATTTGTGGACGAGTTATCATTTATAACTCTGCACGTTTGTGAATTGCAGTGCCCCTGAGCTCCATTTGTCTACTCGCTTTTTTGGGAGCTGGCCACAAAAGCGCAGGATTGCTTCAGGCCCTATTTTGCTTCTGGGGGGCAGGCTGAGCCTGTGGTTCATTCTTCTTCCTGATGGGAAAATGGAGTGACCTGTGCCTGTCCCAACACCTAGCGCTAGTCTCTCGTTGGTTGTCCGTCTTCCCGTTCATCCTCAGGACAAATTGCAACCTGTACGAAACAGGAGGTTAAAGGTGCTGATTCTCCAAGTAGGGAGATGGTTAGTCAAGCGGCTGGAATGGCGAACCCGAGCACAAGGAGAGGAGAAATGAGGTGCGTTTTAGAAGCCTTTCCCGATCTCACGGCATACAATTCTCTGGGTTTCCCATGCATGTTTTGATGTAGGAAGATGCCCTTGTACCTGGAGTTTTGAGACCCATGGGGTGGGTACCCCGCAGTGTTACTTTAAAGTATCTGCGTTTGCTCACCCAACCTCACCAATCCTCTCAGCCCCAAGAGTGTCCAGTCTTAAGTCTCATCCAGCTGTGGGTCTAGATATGGTCTATCCAGGTGGCATCAGAGCCCCTGAACTGATTTTGTAAGAATTTCTCTCTCTTTCACTGTCTTTGTTTTGTGGGTTTTTTAAAGTAATTTATGTTTAGAATGGGGCTTGGCTGCTTTTCCCTGCTGTGTTTATGCCGCTTTACACCCTCTTGATTCACTTGCAGAGAGATATCGATACATAGGTTTTCAGATTCTTACTAGTCAGATATATTCTTGTGCGATGACTAGGGGGTGTTGAGTCCAGTTCACTGAGCAGGGAGTAGGCCTTGTCTATTACTTATTTGGCTTATGGAGCGGTCTCTGAGCTAATTTCAAACCATTGTTGTATGCATCACCCCACCTCACCTTTCCCGTTAAGCAGCCATAGTGTGTCTTCTAAAGGTGTGACTCTGTTCTGTTTTGTAATTCAGTTCAAGTGTAGCGATTTTGACATTCCCTCTATAAGCGATATCTTAGGATAAGTGTCTTTTTCTGTGTGACTTATTTCACTTAGAATCATCGTCGCTAAATCCACTCATCATGCTGCTAACTAGCCTTATGACATTGATTTCATGGCTGAGTGATATTCCATTGGGCCAAGTACCACCATTTCTTTATCTATTTTTCTCTTTCCTGCGATATTGAAGGTGTACTGAAATGGAGGTTCTTGGAAACCCAGCAGCTGTAAAGTTTGGGGTGCCTGTGTCTTGTTGATTTTTAGTTTTCCCAATTTATACGCCCATGAGTGGAAGTGCCCTATGCTCTCTAAGCTGTGTTTCTTACTTGTTTCAGGACACACCGTACACTTCTCCAGAGTGCCTGTTGGCAATTTACATCCCGCCCATCAGCGTAGCAAGGCTCCCATGTCTCCATGGCCTGTCCTGCTTTTCTGGTTTTTACACTTTCTTCAGCATGGCCCTTTTGACCGAGGGCAAGCGAGATTTCTTTGTAGCGCTGATTTGCCCTTCCGGCTTGCTTGGTTGGCCAAAAAGGGCATATGTGTTTTTTCCTGAATATATTCGGAAAAAAACGCATATGCCCTTTTGCCCAGGGCATCATTGTCAACGTTTTTCTGCTTTTCATGTGCTTTAAAGGCGAGTCGAATCTACCTCCTGAAATCTGTTTCCTGCAAATCTGCCTTGCTTTCAAATCCTCTTCGTTGCCTTCCCTCAATATATTTGTGGACGAGAGTTATCATTTATAACTCTGCACGTTTGTGAATTGCAGTGCCCCTGAGCTCCATTTGTCTACTCGCTTTTTTGGGAGCTGGCAGCAAAAGCACAGGATTGCTTCAGGCCCTATACGGCTTCCAGGGGGCCGCCGGAGCCTGTGGTTCATTCTTCTTCCTGATGGGAAAATGGAGTGACCTGTGCCTGTCCCAACACCTAGGGCTAGCCTCTCGTTGGTTGCCCGTCTTCCCATTCATCCTCAGGACAAATTGCAACCTGTACGAAACAGGAGGTTAAAGGTGCTGATTCTCCAAGTAGGGAGATGGTTAGTCAAGAGGCTGGAATGGCGAACCCGAGCACAAGGAGAGGAGAAATGAGGTGCGTTTTAGAAGCCTTTCCCGATCTCACAGCATACCATCTTCTGGGTTTCCCATGCATGTTTTGATGTAGGAAGATGCCCTTGGACCTGGAGATTTGAGACCCATGGGGTGGGTACCCCGCAGTGTTACTTTAATGTATCTGCATTTGCTCACCCAACCTCACCAATCCTCTGAGCCCCAAGAGTGTCCAGCCTTATGTCTCATCCAGCTGTGGGTCTAGATATGGTCAATCCAGGTTGCATCAGAGTCCCTGAACGGATTTTGTAAGAATTTCTCTCTCTTTCGCAGTTTTTTTTGTGTGGGTTTTTTAAAGTAATTTATGTTTAGAATGGGGCTTGGCTGCTTTTCTCTGCTGTGTTTATGCCGCTTTACACCCTCTTGATTCACTTGCAGAGAGATATCGATACATAGGTTTTCAGATTCTTAATAGTCAGATATATTCTTGTGCGGTGACTAGGGGGTGTTGAGTCCAGTTCACTGAGCAGGGAGTAGGCCTTGTCTATTACATATTGGGCTTATGGCGCGGTCTCTGAGCTAATTTCAAACCCTTGTTTTATGCATCACCCCACCTCACCTTTCCCGTTAAGCAGCCATAGTGTGTCTTCTAAAGGTGTGACTCTGTTCTGTTTTGTAATTCAGTTCAAGTGTAGCGATTTTGACATTCCCTCTATAAGCGATATCTTAGGATAAGTGTCTTTTTCTGTGTGACTTATTTCACTTAGAATCATCGTCGCTAAATCCACTCATCATGCTGCTAACTAGCCTTATGACATTGATTTCATGGCTGAGTGATATTCCATTGGGCCAAGTACCACTATTTCTTTATCCATTTTTCTCTTTCTGGGATATTGAAGGTGTACCGAAGTGGAGGTTCTTGGAAACAGAGCAGCCGTAAAGGTTGGGGTGCCTGTGTTTTGTTGATTTTTAGTTTTCCCAATTTATACGCCCATGAGTGGAAGTGCCCTATGCTCTCTAAGCTGTTTTTCTTACTTGTTTCAGGACACACCGTACACTTCTCCAGAGTGCCTGTTGGCAATTTACATCCCGCCCATCAGCGTAGCAAGGCTCCCATGTCTCCATGGCCTGTCCTGCTTTTCTGGTTTTTACACTTTCTTCAGCATGGCCCTTTTGACCGAGGGCAAGCGAGATTTCTTTGTAGCGCTGATTTGCCCTTCCGGCTTGCTTGGTTGGCCAAAAAGGGCATATGCGTTTTTTCCTGAATATATTCAGGAGAAAACGCATATGCCCTTTTTGGCCCAGGGCATCATTGTCAACGTTTTGCCGCTTTTCATGTGCTTTAAAGGCGAGTCGAATCTATCTCCTGAAATCTGTTTCCTGCAAATCTGCCTTGCTTTCAAATCCTCTTCGTTGCCTTCCCTCAATATATTTGTGGACGAGTTATCATTTATAACTCTGCACGTTTGTGAATTGCAGTGCCCCTGAGCTCCATTTGTCTACTCGCTTTTTTGGGAGCTGGCCACAAAAGCGCAGGATTGCTTCAGGCCCTATTTTGCTTCTGGGGGGCAGGCTGAGCCTGTGGTTCATTCTTCTTCCTGATGGGAAAATGGAGTGACCTGTGCCTGTCCCAACACCTAGCGCTAGTCTCTCGTTGGTTGTCCGTCTTCCCGTTCATCCTCAGGACAAATTGCAACCTATACGAAACAGGAGGTTAAAGGTGCTGATTCTCCAAGTAGGGAGATGGTTAGTCAAGCGGCTGGAATGGCGAACCCGAGCACAAGGAGAGGAGAAATGAGGTGCGTTTTAGAAGCCTTTCCCGATCTCACGGCATACAATTCTCTGGGTTTCCCATGCATGTTTTGATGTAGGAAGATGCCCTTGTACCTGGAGTTTTGAGACCCATGGGGTGGGTACCCCGCAGTGTTACTTTAAAGTATCTGCGTTTGCTCACCCAACCTCACCAATCCTCTCAGCCCCAAGAGTGTCCAGTCTTAAGTCTCATCCAGCTGTGGGTCTAGATATGGTCTATCCAGGTGGCATCAGAGCCCCTGAACTGATTTTGTAAGAATTTCTCTCTCTTTCACTGTCTTTGTTTTGTGGGTTTTTTAAAGTAATTTATGTTTAGAATGGGGCTTGGCTGCTTTTCCCTGCTGTGTTTATGCCGCTTTACACCCTCTTGATTCACTTGCAGAGAGATATCGATACATAGGTTTTCAGATTCTTACTAGTCAGATATATTCTTGTGCGGTGACTAGGGGGTGTTGAGTCCAGTTCACTGAGCAGGGAGTAGGCCTTGTCTATTACTTATTTGGCTTATGGAGCGGTCTCTGAGCTAATTTCAAACCATTGTTGTATGCATCACCCCACCTCACCTTTCCCGTTAAGCAGCCATAGTGTGTCTTCTAAAGGTGTGACTCTGTTCTGTTTTGTAATTCAGTTCAAGTGTAGCGATTTTGACATTCCCTCTCTAAGCGATATCTTAGGATAAGTGTCTTTTTCTGTGTGACTTATTTCACTTAGAATCATCGTCGCTAAATCCACTCATCATGCTGCTAACTAGCCTTATGACATTGATTTCATGGCTGAGTGATATTCCATTGGGCCAAGTACCACCATTTCTTTATCTATTTTTCTCTTTCCTGCGATATTGAAGGTGTACTGAAGTGGAGGTTCTTGGAAACACAGCAGCTGTAAAGTTTGGGGTGCCTGTGTCTTGTTGATTTTTAGTTTTCCCAATTTATACGCCCATGAGTGGAAGTGCCCTATGCTCTCTAAGCTGTGTTTCTTACTTGTTTCAGGACACACCGTACACTTCTCCAGAGTGCCTGTTGGCAATTTACATCCCGCCCATCAGCGTAGCAAGGCTCCCATGTCTCCATGGCCTGTCCTGCTTTTCTGGTTTTTACACTTTCTTCAGCATGGCCCTTTTGACCGAGGGCAAGCGAGATTTCTTTGTAGCGCTGATTTGCCCTTCCGGCTTGCTTGGTTGGCCAAAAAGGGCATATGTGTTTTTTCCTGAATATATTCGGAAAAAAACGCATATGCCCTTTTGCACAGGGCATCATTGTCAACGTTTTTCCGCTTTTCATGTGCTTTAAAGGCGAGTCGAATCTACCTCCTGAAATCTGTTTCCTGCAAATCTGCCTTGCTTTCAAATCCTCTTCGTTGCCTTCCCTCAATATATTTGTGGACGAGAGTTATCATTTATAACTCTGCACGTTTGTGAATTGCAGTGCCCCTGAGCTCCATTTGTCTACTCGCTTTTTTGGGAGCTGGCAGCAAAAGCACAGGATTGCTTCAGGCCCTATACGGCTTCCAGGGGGCCGCCGGAGCCTGTGGTTCATTCTTCTTCCTGATGGGAAAATGGAGTGACCTGTGCCTGTCCCAACACCTAGGGCTAGCCTCTCGTTGGTTGCCCGTCTTCCCATTCATCCTCAGGACAAATTGCAACCTGTACGAAACAGGAGGTTAAAGGTGCTGATTCTCCAAGTAGGGAGATGGTTAGTCAAGCGGCTGGAATGGCGAATCCGAGCACAAGGAGAGGAGAAATGAGGTGCGTTTTAGAAGCCTTTCCCGATCTCACAGCATACCATCTTCTGGGTTTCCCATGCATGTTTTGATGTAGGAAGATGCCCTTGGACCTGGAGATTTGAGACCCATGGGGTGGGTACCCCGCAGTGTTACTTTAATGTATCTGCATTTGCTCACCCAACCTCACCAATCCTCTGAGCCCCAAGAGTGTCCAGCCTTATGTCTCATCCAGCTGTGGGTCTAGATATGGTCAATCCAGGTTGCATCAGATTCCCTGAACGGATTTTGTAAGAATTTCTCTCTCTTTCACAGTTTTTTTTGTGTGGGTTTTTTAAAGTAATTTATGTTTAGAATGGGGCTTGGCTGCTTTTCTCTGCTGTGTTTATGCCGCTTTACACCCTCTTGATTCACTTGCAGAGAGATATCGATACATAGGTTTTCAGATTCTTAATAGTCAGATATATTCTTGTGCGGTGACTAGGGGGTGTTGAGTCCAGTTCACTGAGCAGGGAGTAGGCCTTGTCTATTACATATTGGGCTTATGGCGCGGTCTCTGAGCTAATTTCAAACCCTTGTTTTATGCATCACCCCACCTCACCTTTCCCGTTAAGCAGCCATAGTGTGTCTTCTAAAGGTGTGACTCTGTTCTGTTTTGTAATTCAGTTCAAGTGTAGCGATTTTGACATTCCCTCTATAAGCGATATCTTAGGATAAGTGTCTTTTTCTGTGTGACTTATTTCACTTAGAATCATCGTCGCTAAATCCACTCATCATGCTGCTAACTAGCCTTATGACATTGATTTCATGGCTGAGTGATATTCCATTGGGCCAAGTACCACTATTTCTTTATCCATTTTTCTCTTTCTGGGATATTGAAGGTGTACCGAAGTGGAGGTTCTTGGAAACAGAGCAGCCGTAAAGGTTGGGGTGCCTGTGTTTTGTTGATTTTTAGTTTTCCCAATTTATACGCCCATGAGTGGAAGTGCCCTATGCTCTCTAAGCTGTTTTTCTTACTTGTTTCAGGACACACCGTACACTTCTCCAGAGTGCCTGTTGGCAATTTACATCCCGCCCATCAGCGTAGCAAGGCTCCCATGTCTCCATGGCCTGTCCTGCTTTTCTGGTTTTTACACTTTCTTCAGCATGGCCCTTTTGACCGAGGGCAAGCGAGATTTCTTTGTAGCGCTGATTTGCCCTTCCGGCTTGCTTGGTTGGCCAAAAAGGGCATATGCGTTTTTTCCTGAATATATTCAGGAGAAAACGCATATGCCCTTTTTGGCCCAGGGCATCATTGTCAACGTTTTGCCGCTTTTCATGTGCTTTAAAGGCGAGTCGAATCTATCTCCTGAAATCTGTTTCCTGCAAATCTGCCTTGCTTTCAAATCCTCTTCGTTGCCTTCCCTCAATATATTTGTGGACGAGTTATCATTTATAACTCTGCACGTTTGTGAATTGCAGTGCCCCTGAGCTCCATTTGTCTACTCGCTTTTTTGGGAGCTGGCCACAAAAGCGCAGGATTGCTTCAGGCCCTATTTTGCTTCTGGGGGGCAGGCTGAGCCTGTGGTTCATTCTTCTTCCTGATGGGAAAATGGAGTGACCTGTGCCTGTCCCAACACCTAGCGCTAGTCTCTCGTTGGTTGTCCGTCTTCCCGTTCATCCTCAGGACAAATTGCAACCTGTACGAAACAGGAGGTTAAAGGTGCTGATTCTCCAAGTAGGGAGATGGTTAGTCAAGCGGCTGGAATGGCGAACCCGAGCACAAGGAGAGGAGAAATGAGGTGCGTTTTAGAAGCCTTTCCCGATCTCACGGCATACAATTCTCTGGGTTTCCCATGCATGTTTTGATGTAGGAAGATGCCCTTGTACCTGGAGTTTTGAGACCCATGGGGTGGGTACCCCGCAGTGTTACTTTAAAGTATCTGCGTTTGCTCACCCAACCTCACCAATCCTCTCAGCCCCAAGAGTGTCCAGTCTTAAGTCTCATCCAGCTGTGGGTCTAGATATGGTCAATCCAAGTTGCATCAGAGACCTGAACGGATTTTGTAAGAATTTCTCTTTCACTGTCTTTGTTTTGTGGGTTTTTTAAAGTAATTTATGTTTAGAATGGGGCTTGGCTGCTTTTCCCTGCTGTGTTTATTCCGCTTTACACCCTCTTGATTCACTTGCAGAGAGATATCGATACATAGGTTTTCAGATTCTTACTAGTCAGATATATTCTTGTGCGGTGACTAGGGGGTGTTGAGTCCAGTTCACTGAGCAGGGAGTAGGCCTTGTCTATTACATATTTGGCTTATAGAGCGGTCTCTGAGCTAATTTCAAACCCTTGTTTTATGCATCACCCCACCTCACCTTTCCCGTTAAGCAGCCATAGTGTGTCTTCTAAAGGTGTGACTCTGTTCTGTTTTGTACTTCAGTTCAAGTGTAGCGATTTTGACATTCCCTCTATAAGCGATATCTTAGGATAAGTGTCTTTTTCTGTGTGACTTATTTCACTTAGAATCATCGTCGCTAAATCCACTCATCATGCTGCTAACTAGCCTTATGACATTGATTTCATGGCTGAGTGATATTCCATTGGGCCAAGTAGCACTATTTCTTTATCCATTTTTCTCTTTCCTGCGATATTGAAGGTGTACCGAAGTGGAGGTTCTTGGAAACAGAGCAGCTGTAAAGTTTGGGGTGCCTGTGTCTTGTTGATTTTTAGTTTTCCCAATTTATACGCCCATGAGTGGAAGTCCCCTATGCTCTCTAAGCTGTGTTTATTACTTGTTTCAGGACACACCGTACACTTCTCCAGAGTGCCTGTTGGGAAATTACATCCCGCCCATCAGCGTAGCAAGGCTCCCATGTCTCCATGGCCTGTCCTGCTTTTCTGGTTTTTACACTTTTTTCAGCATGGCCCTTTTGACCGAGGGCAAGCGAGACTTCTTTGTAGCGCTGATTTGCCCTTCCGGCTTGCTTGGTTGGCCAAAAAGGGCGTATGCGTTTTTTCCTGAATATACTCAGGAAAAAACGCATACGCCGTTTTTGGCCAAGGGCATCATTGTCAACGTTTTGCCGCTTTTCATGTGCTTTAAAGGCGAGTCGAATCTACCTCCTGAAATCTGTTTCCTGCAAATCTGCCTTGCTTTCAAATCCTCTTCGTTGCCTTCCCTCAATATATTTGTGGACGAGAGTTCTCATTTATAACTCTGCACGTTTGTGAATTGCAGTGCCCCTGAGCTCCATTTGTCTACTCGCTTTTTTGGGAGCTGGCCGCAAAAGCGCAGAATTGCTTCAGGCACTATTCGGCTTCCAGTGGGCCGCCGGAGCCTGTGGTTCATTCTTCTTCCTGATGGGAAAATGGAGTGAATTGTGCCTGTCCCAACACCTAGGGCTAGTCTCTCGTTGGTTGCCCTTCTTCCCGTTCATCCTCAGGAAAAATTGCAACCTGTACGAAACAGGAGGTTAAAAGTGCTGATTCTCCAAGTAGGGAGATGTTTAGTCAAGCGGCTGGAATGGCGAACCCGAGCACAAGGAGAGGAGAAATGAGGTGCGTTTTAGAAGCCTTTCCCGATCTCACGGCATACCATCTTCTGGGTTTCCCATGCATGTTTTGATGTAGGAAGATGCCCTTGTACCTGGAGATTTGAGACCCATGGGGTGGGTACCCCGCAGTGTTACTTTAAAGTATCTGCATTTGCTCACCCAACCTCACCAATCCTCTGAGCCCCAAGAGTGTCCAGCCTTATGTCTCATCCAGCTGTGGGTCTAGATATGGTCAATCCAGGTTGCATCAGAGACCCTGAACGGATTTTGTAAGAATTTCTCTCTCTTTCACTGTCTTTGTTTTGTGGGTTTTTAAAGTAATTTATGTTTAGAATGGGGCTTGGCTGCTTTTCTATGCTGTGTTTATGCCGCTTTACACCCTCTTGATTCACTTGCAGAGAGATATCGATACATAGGTTTTCAGATTCTTACTACTCAGATATATTCTTGTGCAGTGACTAGGGGGTGTTGAGTCCAGTTCACTGAGCAGGGAGTAGGCCTTGTCTATTACATATTTGGCTTATGGAGAGGTCTCTGAGCTAATTTCAAACCCTTGTTTTATGCATCACCCCACCTCACCTTTCCCGTTAAGCAGCCATAGTGTGTCTTCTAAAGGTGTGACCCTGTTCTGTTTTGTAATTCAGTTCAAGTGTAGCGATTTTGACATTCCCTCTATAAGCTATATCTTAGGATAAGTGTCTTTTTCTGTGTGACTTATTTCACTTAGAATCATCGTCGCTAAATCCACTCATCATGCTGCTAACTAGCCTTATGACATTGAATTCATGGCTCAGTGATATTCCATTGGGCCAAGTACCACCATTTCTTTATCCATTTTTCTCTTTCTGGGATATTGAAGGTGTACCGAAGTGGAGGTTTTTGGAAACAGAGCAGCCGTAAAGGTTGGGGTGCCTGTGTCTTCTTGATTTTTATTTTTCCCAATTTATATGCCCATGAGTGGAAGTGCCCTATGCACTCTAAGCTGTGTTTATTACTTGTTTCAGGACACACCGTACCCTTCTCCAGAGTGGCTGTTGGCAATTTACAACCTGCCCATCAGCGTAGCAAGGCTCCAATGTCTCCATGGCCTGTCCTGCTTTTCTGGTTTTTACACTTTTTTCAGCATGGCCCTTTTGACCGAGGGCAAGCGAGACTTCTTTGTAGCGCTGATTTGCCCTTCCGGCTTGCTTGGTTGGCCAAAAAGGGCGTATGCGTTTTTTCCTGAATATATTCAGGAAAAAACGCATACGCCCTTTTTGGCCAAGGGCATCATTGTCAACGTTTTGCCGCTTTTCATGTGCTTTAAAGGCGAGTCGAATCTACCTCCTGAAATCTGTTTCCTGCAAATCTGCCTTGCTTTCAAATCCTCTTCGTTGCCTTCCCTCAATATATTTGTGGACGAGAGTTCTCATTTATAACTCTGCACGTTTGTGAATTGCAGTGCCCCTGAGCTCCATTTGTCTACTCGCTTTTTTGGGAGCTGGCCGCAAAAGCGCAGGATTGCTTCAGGCACTATTCGGCTTCCAGGGGGCCGCCGGAGCCTGTGGTTCATTCTTCTTCCTGATGGGAAAATGGAGTGACCTGTGCCTGTCCCAAGACCTAGGGCTAGTCTCTCGTTGGTTGCCCGTCTTCCCTTTCATCCTCAGGACAAATTGCAACCTGTACAAAACAGGAGGTTAAAGGTGCTGATTGCCAAGTAGGGAGATGTTTAGTCAAGCGGCTAGAATGGCGAATCCGAGCACAAGGAGAGGAGAAATGAGGTGCGTTTTAGAAGCCTTTCCCGATCTCACAGCATACCATCTTCTGGGTTTCCCATGCATGTTTTGATGTAGGAAGATGCCCTTGTACCTGGAGATTTGAGATCCATGGGGTGGGTACCCCGCAGTGTTACTTTAAAGTATCTGCATTTGCTCACCCAACCTCACCAATCCTCTGAGCCCCAAGAGTGTCCAGCCTTATGTCTCATCCAGCTGTGGGTCTAGATATGGTCAATCCAGGTTGCATCAGAGACCCTGAACGGATTTTGTAAGAATTTCTCTCTCTTTCACTGTCTTTGTTTTGTGGGTTTTTTAAAGTAATTTATGTTTAGAATGGGGCTTGGCTGCTTTTCCCTGCTGTGTTTATTCCGCTTTACACCCTCTTGATTCACTTGCAGAGAGATATCGATACATAGGTTTTCAGATTCTTACTAGTCAGATATATTCTTGTGCGGTGACTAGGGGGTGTTGAGTCCAGTACACTGAGCAGGGAGTAGGCCTTGTCTGTTACATATTTGGCTTATGGAGCGGTCTCTGAGCTAATTTCAAACCCTTGTTTTATGCATCACCTCACCTCACCTTTCCTGTTAAGCAGCCATAGTGTGTCTTCTAAAGGTGTGCCTCTGTTCTGTTTTGTAATTCAGTTCAAGTGTAGCGATTTTGACATTCCCTCTATAAGCGATATCTTAGGATAAGTGTCTTTTTCTGTGTGACTTATTTCACTTAGAATCATCGTCGCTAAATCCACTCATCATGCTCCTAACTAGCCTTATGACATTGATTTCATGGCTGAGTGATATTCCATTGTGCCAAGTACCACTATTTGTTTATCCATTTTTCTCTTTCCTGGGATATTGAAGGTGTACTGAAGTGGAGGTTCTTGGAAACAGAGCAGCCGTAAAGTTTGGGGTGCCTGTGTCTTGTTGATTTTTAGTTTTCCCAATTTATACGCCCATGAGTGGAAGTGCCCTATGCTCTCTAAGCTGTGTTTATTACTTGTTTCAGGACACACCGTACACTTCTCCAGAGGGCCTGTTGGCAATTTACATCCCGCCCATCAGCGTAGCAAGGCACCCATGTCTCCATGGCCTGTCCTGCTTTTCTGGTTTTTACACTTTCTTCAGCATGGCCCTTTTGACCGAGGGCAAGCGAGATTTCTTTGTAGCGCTGATTTGCCCTTCCGGCTTGCTTGGTTGGCCAAAAAGGGCATATGCGTTTTTTCCTGAATATATTCAGGAAAAAACGCATATGCCCTTTTTGGCCCAGGGCATCATTGTCAACGTTTTGCCGCTTTTCATGTGCTTTAAAGGCGAGTCGAATCTAACTCCTGAAATCTGTTTCCTGCAAATCTGCCTTGCTTTCAAATCCTCTTCGTTGCCTTCCCTCAATATATTTGTGGACGAGAGTTCTCATTTATAGCTCTGCACGTTTGTGAATTGCAGTGCCCCTGAGCTCCATTTGTCTACTCGCTTTTTTGGGAGCTGGCAGCAAAAGCGCAGGATTGCTTCAGGCACTATTCGGCTTCCAGGGGGCCGCCAGAGCCTGTGGTTCATTCTTCTTCCTGATGGGAAAATGGATTGACCTGTGCCTGTCTCAACACCTAGGGCTAGCCTCTCGTTGGTTCCCGTTTTCCCGTTCATCCTCAGGACAAATTGCAACCTGTACGAAACAGGAGGTTAAAGGTACTGATTCTCCAAGTAGGGAGATGGTTAGTCAAGCGGCTGGAATGGCGAACCCGAGCACAAGGAAAGGAGAAATGAGGTGCGTTTTAGAAGCCTTTCCCGATCTCTCGGCATACCATCTTCTGGGTTTCCGATGCATGTTTTGATGTAGGAAGATGCCCTTGTACCTGGAGATTTGAGACCCATGGGGTGGGTACCCCGCTGTATTACTTTAAAATATCTGCATTTGCTCACCCAACCTCACCAATCCTCTGAGCCCCAAGAGTGTCCAGCCTTATGTCTAATCCAGCTGTGGGTCTAGATATGGTCAATCCAGGTTGCATCAGAGACCCTGAACGGATTTTGTAAGAATTTCTCTCTCTTTCACTGTTTTTTTTGTGTGGGTTTTTTAAAGTAATTTATGTTTAGAATGGGGCTTGGCTGCTTTTCTCTGCTGTGTTTATGCTGCTTTACACCCTCTTGATTCACTTGCAGAGAGATATCGATACATAGGTTTTCAGATTCTTAATAGTCAGATATATTCTTGTGCGGTGACTAGGGGGTGTTGAGTCCAGTTCACTGAGCAGGGAGTAGGCCTTGTCTATTACATATTTGGCTTATGGAGAGGTCTCTGAGCTAATTTCAAACCCTTGTTTTATGCATCACCCCACCTCACCTTTCCCGTTAAGCAGCCATAGTGAGTCTTCTAAAGGTGTGACTCTGTTCTGTTTTGTAATTCAGTTCAAGTGTAGCGATTTTGACATTCCCTCTATAAGCGATATCTTAGGATAAGTGTCTTTTTCTGTGTGACTTATTTCACTTAGAATCATCGTTGCTAAATCCACTCATCATGCTGCTAACTAGCCTTATGACATTGATTTCATGGCTGAGTGATATTCCATTGGGCCAAGTACCACTATTTCTTTATCCATTTTTCTCTTTCTGGGATATTGAAGGTGTACCGAAGTGGAGGTTCTTAGAAACAGAGCAGCCGTAAAGGTTGGGGTGCCTGTGTTTTGTTGATTTTTAGTTTTCCCAATTTATACGCCCATGAGTGGAAGTGCCCTATGCTCTCTAAGCTGTATTTCTTACTTGTTTCAGGACACACCGTACT